>NC_133971.1:25412341-25712341 GCF_031877795.1 Strix aluco
GAGAGAGCAAAATGAGCTGCAGATGATTAATCAATGTTTGTGCATCAGTATTCTAAACAAGAACCCAAGATGAACATATTGCAAGTCGGAAAAATAATGCCATTTTTAAGCTTATATTAAAGCCCTGAATGGAGGATGGATTGCAGCATTTACAGGAAAGTCTAAGTGCTTTCCTAGTGGAAACCATTCCAACTACTTTGATCTGAACAGTCAGACTTTGGGGGAGAGAAAGTAATTCAGAAAAGAAACAGTTTACTGACCCTTTCAGGTTTAGGCTTCTACTACCTTGGATACTGCAAATGTTTCAACCACAGTACATGAAGTGATGTATAAGTAAAAGCAATAGCCCGGCTTTAAAAAGCTTGCAGTTCACCAAGGGACTCTATTTTTGTGGTGTGAATCAGTGCAGCCTTGGAAGCAATTTTGAGGCAACTGCTCAGGTCTACACTACACCCTGACCAAGTCAAAGACATATATCTAGTTCTAACTTTTTTACTACTGCAGTTGAATTGTCAGCACCTCAGAAATGGTCCTTACAAAGTTATCTGACCAGCACCAGTTGGACCTAATAGCTGTATTTTCTGCATTTTTAAGGTTTTTTTTCCACTACATGTTTTCCTCTTGGAGAGGAAACCACAGCTATACTTAACATTCAGCTCCACTTCTCTGAAGTCTCTAGCACTTTGGGGTGAAAGGCTGTCCCAATGCATATGGCTATTCAACTTTCTTCATGTTGGTGGCCTTTGGAAGAAAAGGCTCACTGTGCAGAACAGTGTGTACCAGAACTAAAAAAAATAAAAAGCACACAGCTTTGTTCATGCAAAGATCTTCATTCCCATGACTATTACTCACATTCACAGGACTGAATATTGCTTGAAGCTAGCCTCAAACAAGAGCAAAATGCACTTTGATAAATGTACTGGAAAAAGCTGTCCAGTTACACTGCCATTTTTACAGGCACAACAGCATAATTTTCTCAAGTGTCTGAGTGAGAAATAAGAACATTTAAAAGTTAAGCAAGAAAATGTCTGTCATATGATCTGCTGGGCTCTTGCAGAGGTCAGGGCTTAATGATTAGATGGAACAGAGCCAATTATGTGTGTTCATATTTGGGAGAGAACAAAAACTTGTGCTAGTCCCTTTCATGTATACAGTTCTTGGGTTTTTGTTGTTGTTGTTTTCTACTTTTCTCAGAGAGAAAGCAGCTGAAGGAAACCCCCAACTTTTCTTTAAGATATTTCACAGTACAACTTCAGGATTTCTAATTCTTGATTATTTAAAAATGGAAGTTCTCAGAAAACATACGGCACAGTCTCTAAACTTGCCTCAAAACCTGTTTTGTGGTCTTAAATACTGAAGAACAAAAAAAGAAAAGCTGATCAGTTTAACCATTGTCAACTGCTATATGCACAACACACTCATGGGGACAGGGGAAACACAGAGAAACAGTATTAATTGTTCATGCATGCATATTTCCCATTCCAATGGTATTTAAGTCTCTCAGGTTCTCTGAATGAAAAGAATTATCACTTTTCCAGGTTTTAGCCTAGCTGGAAAGAGTTAGATGAGTTTGTAACATCCAGAAATAGGGAATGTAAGCCAGTACCTGATTTGGGTTTGGATGTGCATTTACAGGGACAAGGACCAGAGCAGAAAATAGCCAAATCAGCAGTAAAATTAATATTTTTCCTTTTACTCTGTGTTAGGACAGTATTCAAGTCCAAGGGGGATTTTTGTGTTTCAAACTATAGTTCTCTTTTCTGATGGAGGACTGTAGGAAAACACATGTGAATGAAAGATCTGGGCAAAAACTGAAACACAAGGATGTTCCATCTGAACATTAGGAAACACTTCTTTACAGTGAGGGTGACTGAACACTGTCACAGGTTGCCCAGAGAAGATGTGAAGTCTCCATTCTTGGAGATATTCAAAAGCTGTCTAGACATGGTCCTAGGCAGCCTCCTGTCTTTGCTTGAGCAGAGGGAGTGGACTGGATGACTTCCAGAGGTTCCTTCCAACATTAACCATTCCATGATTTTGTTCTGTGACTGTGTGGTATGAGTTTCATAATAGTAAAGTAAATTAAGGTAAATATGAGCAGTACTATGAGTAGTTTCCAGCACTATCATTGATTAGGTACTGTGAATTAGGCACTAGAGGACAAAGAGAATAAAGTTGTGTAAAAAATGTATTAATGAAGACCAGTTTCATTAAGCTGATGGGATGTCATGGGTTTTTGACTAGCTATGGTTTTTGAAGTAGGTATCATTTTGTCCTAGTGGGAAACCATGTCAGATACCACAAAAAATAAAAGTGTGATCCAGTTTTCTTATAATAGCACAGTCTAGAGCTAGAAGCAAAAGGATCTTCTGATGAACAATAATATTATTAAAAGGCATGCAAATATTTACAGCACATGTAATTCAGATGAACTACTTTAGTAGTTTAGGCATTTGCTGATTAAACACAAAACAAACTTCATACATCAAATACAGCAAAAGATAAGTATGTATAATTTGGCACTAATATTACAGGAGCTGGAAAGGTAGAACAATCGCTTATAACGCAAGACATGATTTAGCTGTTTTTTTCAACAATGAACAGTGAGAATTCAACATTAGAACTTAGAATGTGATGAATTTTAGGTGCAAAAGACAAACTACCATGTTTTAAAGAAAAAAAAGTTATGAAGAAACAAAACATGCTATGCCCTTCAGTACCCCCCACTGCTAACAAACATGCTTGAAAACCAAGTAGTTTGAACCAGACTATTTCAAGTCATGATATATTTGCATTCTGAGATTCTTATACACTTTGTCTGGATAACCAGTATCAAAACAGGCCTCTATCTTTACACTGTCTTTGGTACGGGCAGATAACGGGTAGGACTGAGGCGTTCTGTTGACATACAAGTGGTGATACAGAGCCAGAAAAATAAATAGTTAAACATAAAGACATAAAGAAAGCAGATGAGAAGAAATTTATAGTAAAACCAAGAATGTGATGCTTTAAGAAGCATCACTGTCTAGTTCTGAGATGACAAGGTTTCACTTAGCACAGAAGAATATAATGTGAAAAATTTCCCTGGATCAAATTTTCCTTGTATAGAAAGATTGTATTTAGCACTTCTGCTTTGACATCTATTTTGCTTTCTGAAAGGCCCTGCTGTCCTGCTGTTAGCTTGTTTTCTTAAAGCTACTGTGACCTTCTTTCCCCAGCAATGGATCTTAACCAATAACAGGCTCCCATTGGATATATTACCATACAGCCACTGTTTTGAATGTCTGCACAGCAATTGCAGGTATGGTCCCTGCTAACTACTTTGAATATTCTTACCTTTAATTAGCAGCTATAATATTACAGGCTTGTTTGTTACAGAGGAGATATGATATCATATGATGCTAAGATATTACAGCATCTTTGTATACCAATGATAATTAATGAGAGAAAAAATAAAAGATCTTTTTTAGTGATGTCCTTTCAGAGCATATACTCAGGAGCAGTCTACAAAAAAAATTAGTATTTTTTCCAGATTTTGGACCACAAAGGAGCATCTGACAAATAGTTTAGATCTTCTCCAAGTGGAATGAAGACCAAAACAGTCCCAACGGCAGGTGCTATATCATGAACCCAAAAGCGGCACAAATAGGGTACTGCTATCAAAATTAGCCCATTGTTCCATTAATCGAGTGAAAATCTCCCATTCATTCCCACAGAAGAAAATTCATTGCTTGCACTCAGGGCCACAGATGAAGGAAAAAGTCTTCTGTACACAGGTTGCTGCAATTCATAGGTAACATAAGAGAGGTGTCCATTAGCAGTCTATTTACCAACCACCATCTAGGCTCAAACACGTGGTCAATTTATACACTCATTATTTCTTAAAGAAAGTGAATAAATACCTTGCTTGTATCAGGTCAGTTGAAATAAGTGAAAGTCTCTGCTATTTATGAGTAATCAATAAGAAGAAGTTTGAACGGAGGTCACATTATAGCCGAGTTTATACTCAATGCTATCAGCAGACACTTCATAAACAGTTTGAAATCAAATGATGAAAAAAACTGCAGAAAAACTGTCAGGTTAATGAAAGCAGGAGTGGGTTCGGTTGTTTGTTGTTTTTTTTTCCCCTTTTTTATTATTGTTTTGTTATCATTACTTGGGATTTTGTGGTGGACTTTCACAGCACAAATGTAAAATAATGCATCTATCAGACTCAGTAGTTCTCATGGTACATTAACAGGATTATACTATCTTTCACAAGACAGTAAACATAAGTACAACGGAAGAGAAAATTCTAATCAGCCTTCCATTATACTACAAGACAACTTTGTTTTGAAATCAGACTGCTGTTAGTCAGGGATTTGAAATAATTTCTGTTAATTATTAAGAAATAAAAATAAAAATACAGAATAGGTGAAGAGGTTAGTTCCAATCCACATTGTGTGTCCACAGGTCCCTGCTCCTTTTGAGACTTAATGGAGCACTTATACATTTCATTTTAGGAAAAGGAGTAATCCCTTTAGAACTGATGGGTCTGTTTCAAAAGTACTTTAATATTATGCTAGATTGAGGCTTATGATATCATTCAAAATGCATGTGAAACAAACACCTGTGGTATGAATTCTTTGTAATTAATCCATCACTTTAATGCTCATTTCTTTCTTAATGATAATGTGTGTTGGAATGGAATTATAGGCAGCTAGGTTTAATTATCTAATTATCTAATGACCTAATTATTGCATATACAATTGCAATGATCAGTAGTCACCAAAAATTCATTACCATTTGCAAAATCACATCTAAGTGTCTACATATCAGAAACACATCCACCATCTCAGAGCTCAACCATTTGTACAATTCAGAAGTTTTCTTACTGTAAATTACCAAAGAATGAGCCCAAGAATCCAACATCAATTTCCATCTGCTCATTATATTCTTTCCATAAGTGACAGGAACATGGTACCAGAAGATACTGATTTGGTTATCAAGTTTGGTCTGCTCCTGGGTAACTTATTTTTCAAGTCCCTTCACAAGGTTTAGGACTTTTATGCTGGAAATATTTTTACCCTTCTTGCTTTCAAGAAAATGCTGTTGCAGAATCTGGTTGCCCTAAGGCATTTTAGGAACTTCTGCCTAATCTCCAGCCTTCATTTACTGATAGACAACTTTTACATATCTGCTCTTGAGCCAACTTTACTAGCAAATTTCCCTTCTTTACATTTACCATGCTGATAGAAGACAAATGAACACCAACCATCTTTAACCCTTCACTTTGCTAGGGCAAGCAAGACAAAATCTTATGACACTTGATTACTAAGATGATGCTCACAGTCCTACTCTGCAGGTCTTCTGTCAGTCTATCTTGTCAACACCACCTAGATTGTACTGTCAGTAGAGAATGTCTTACTAATGGGAAATCATTATACCTTAGATCTCTACAGTATTCCACAGCATTTAATGTTGATCACTGTTTCCTAAAATGGGACATGGAACCAGCCAGTCTCATTAAAGAAGGAGGTGAATGTGCATCTTAAAGCAACCTGGACTTACCACTTATTCATAATTCTGTTATATTACTGCCAAGCTGAGAGTATTGATAATGTTATGGATTCACTCAGTGCTAAAAAACAGAGCCTCCAACCAACCTATCAAAGGAGACCTTTGATATTATCAAGAAAATAGCACTAGGATACATCTTCTTTCCAAATATTTCTTTGGAAATATTTTATAAATTAATTATGAAGAAATAGAATATAGAATAAAGAAATGAATCTATAAAGAAATATATAGAATAAAGAAATAAATTAATATTTCTTTTTATTGGAATTTTCTTGTGACAGCCTAGCAATACAGATTTCCCTGGGCATCCCCTTTCTGTGTAGGACACTGAAAGATATAAACGGTGAAGGAAGGAAGGAAGGAAGGAAGGAAGGAAGGAAGGAAGGAAGGAAGGAAGGAAGGAAGGAAGGAAGGAAGGAAGGAAGGAAGGAAGGAAGGAAGGAAGGAAGGAAGAAAGGAAGGAAGGAAGGAAGGAAGGAAGGAAGGAAGGAAGGAAGGAAGGAAGGAAGGAAGGAAGGAAGGAAGGAAGGAAGGAAGGAAGGAAGGAAGGAAGGAAGGAAGGAAGGAAGGAAGGAAGGGGAGAGAGAGGGGAAGAGAGAGGGAGAAAGAGAGGGAGAAAGGAAGGGAGAGAGAAAGGGAGAGAGAAAGGGAGAGAGAGAGGGAGGGAGGAAGGGAGGAAGGAAGTGAGAAAGAAAGAAGGGGAGAAAGGAAGAAAGAGAGAGAAAGAGAGAGAAAGAGAAAGAGAGAGAGAGACAGAAAGAGAGAGAGAAAAAGAGAGAAAGAGAAAAAGAGAGAGAGGTAGAGAGGAAGTGAGAGAGAGAGAAAGCGCGAGAAAGCAAGAGAGAGAAAGCAAGAAAGCAAGAAAGAGAGAAAGAAAGAGAGAAAAAGAGAATGAGAGAAAGAGAGAGAGAAAAAGAGAGAGAGAGAGAAAGAGAGAAAGAAAGAAAGCAGATAATATATTTGTAGATTTTTTTTTGCTTCTTTTTAAGGCTTTGTTGTTACTGGAAAGGTTTTGTCATTAAAGAAAAAAAGGCCTTTAGATTAAGTTCAGTATCTCATTTTGAATGTTAAGTTAAACATACAGGAAAACAAACATCCAAACCTAAACAATGACCAACCTGTTTTATAAATAATTCAGATATTTGAATCTACAGTTTTGGGGAATAACAGTCCTTGATTCAGTTCAGTAGGCATTTCTAAGTGGTCTTTTTGTTTCTGAACTTGCCTTAGAGCCTTCCTTGGTTAGAGTAATATTTGAAAACCATGTTGGAATAACATTTGAAAAAATGGATTGCTGCTTGTCCTTTCCAGTTAAAAATAAAGGGGCGGGGGGCGGGGGGGTGGAGGGGTGGGAAGAAAGAGACACTGAGCTTACTGTGGGCAATATCTACATTAGTCTGGATACCATCAGCTAACAAAACACTGCAAGATGCTTCATGGGACTTATTTAAATCCCATCAGCATACACTGCTCAGATTCAAGCAAACTGTGATCAAGTTAAAAGTAGAAGGGAAATTAAAAACTTTGCATTATGTAGGCATTATAAGACCACATTTCTGAGTGACTATGAAGAAAGAGTCCAGACAGCTTGGGAGCAGCTGCTCATTACAGTGAATTAACAAACTGAAATACTTCAGTGAAAGAATTATCCTTCCCTACAAGCACAGCCATTCTGTGCTTGATTTTATTCCAGTGTACATACGAGTGTTTGGGCAGTCAGCTTCCTAAGGGATTTGAAAATGTGGTTGTACAAAAGACAAGTGAAATTTAGGCATTCAGCCTAATTTAAAAAGATAAATCTATTCTGTAGGCTTCATCTCTTCTATTACTGTTATTTATATCAGTAAGTATAAGTTGGCCTATGGAAGCAGAGCCAAAATAAAGAACTCAAGCTTCTTCAAAGTACTTCATCACAAAGCAAGTGGAAGAGATACTGCTTATTATATACAAAAGACATGAAAAATATCAACAGATTTGTTGGTTGTGAGATGTTGTTTAAAGTGAAACATAGGTAACAAAAGTTTATCAGCATATTTAAAACATTTCTAAATATTTCCTATGCTACGTATTGACATTGCAAAAGCAGTACAACATGCTGTCCATGCTCTTCTAGACCTCAGCTGTTTTCCATTGAGAAATACAGTCTTGAAGAATGTTGTTTGTACTGGTTTCATTGATATTGCAGTGCTTTCTTAACCAGATAAATCTGGAATTCTTTTTCCAGTGTTTATTTTACATACCTTCTGCCAGTTAGAACAGGACTGTATTGAGCAGCATAAGCATTTAAAAATAAATATGTTTGCCAAAAAGCTCATAAACACAGTTCTGCTTTGAGTCAGAATAGAATAGAGCACAGTCCAATCTGTGTTTCATCCAGGATGAGTCTCTGTGTATTTAGCTGTTAGATGTCACTACAGTATTACAGAAGTCACAAGAGTTGAAATTCAGCGTACTAGTACAAACAGTAATCTGTAATATGTCAGAATAGGTGGAGGGGAAAAATCCTCAGAGAAATACTTTAAGTTGACATCTCCTATCCTTCAGACAGTGTTAATTAGAAACAATTCCTGCAGCAGAAATATACTTTTAGAAATGGTAAAGACAGAAGGTACTTGTTACTTAAATTAATCCTGTCATTTTTTTTTTAAAGACTAACAGCAGCTACAGAAGTAGACATTTCCCCAGAGATATCCTTGGGGAACAAACACTTAAACTCATCATCTTCATCTGGTGTGTACATGCTACTCTTAACATTAACAGGAGCTATAGGCAGTTCAAATGTATGGCCTTGGTCTAACTTGCCACATGGTATTACTTACAAATTCTTGGATTTCCCTGTAGTGTTGTTCACTATATCACCATTAATGGTGTATCAGGAGAAACAATGCCTTTATAATAATCTGACATCTGCAGAGTCTGAAACTCTACACTTTCATTAAAGGTAAAACTTCACGGAGAAGTGACACATCCGAGACTCCTACTTGCCTGGATTGTGAATTATCTTTGTGGTTTCCATTATTTCTAAAGTTATTCATCCATTATAAATAATTTTTTATGACCTTAAAGTGAATGTGTTGCTGAATCAGCCTGCCATTCCTATGCTACTTGATCTGTGCTCAGGCTGATGGATGGTGTTCTTAGTTCCTGCTAAATGAACTGCAGCCCTGTTGTTATTCCCCATCCCTCACATTAATAAGATGATTCTTCAAGATGAGTATCAGACAAGCATCTTCTACACATGCATGTATTTCTATAAGCAGCAATATGGTCTGTACTTACCTGATCTTGCTCTGGACAAATGATCGTCACTACTAAATGCTTCTGCTAGTTTTGGAAGAAGCAGATTTGTATCAGGTATAACTGAGCCGTATAATGAGAGTGGGATGGTGTAATTGGCACAGTGGCCACTTCTTCAACACCTTGTAGCTAGCCATCCACAACATTCTCAATATCAGCAGGCACTCCCAATGTTAGCAATCATGCCCCCGTAACAAAATACAACCAGTATTAAACCAAATTGCTCTTTTAAGTGAGGGAGAATGAGAAGGGGAAAAACAGTTTCAGTGTAACTAAGCCAGAAAAAAAAAAAAAAAATTATTAATTTCAGTGCAAATGAAGTCTTAACAGAGTCTCCCTGGGATCTTGCTGATCAGATGACTGCTCTCCTTTTAAATTTCTCACATTGCCAGGGTTCCTCAGTGTCTCTTTTTTCTACTTTTGGGAGAAGTCTGTTAAAAATAGCTCCTACAGTGATGTCTGAATTATGCAGGAAATCTGAATAAGACCTGTTTTAGAGTCTCATTTAAGCACTACAGTCAACAAGTTTCATTTCCCTTCTGTCTTCTATCTTTCACTTTTGTAAGTTATCTGTAACCATGCAGGGAAAGGTGTCAATTATTCCCCATTTTCGGTTGGGCGACATTTTTTTCCATAGGCCAGTAACTGTTTCTTACAATAATTCATCAGATAATTAATGGACATAACTTTTTTCTGCAGTAAATATTTTTACATCAACCTTACTCCCTACATTTCTTAAAACTTGAATTTCCTACAGAGTCCCATAAACAAATAAAAAATCCCAAATGTTGATTAGACTTTATGGGCTCACTACCTCTCCTTTACCTTCTCAAAAGTGATCTTTGTTGTTGGGCAAAGGCATACAACTCAATTAAAAAGCTGAGGGTTAAGCTGAGATGAAAAAAAAGACAAATTCTAAAAATCCCTTTATTTTCCAAGGCCTTTCTGAGTAGATCACTTAGAGGAGATGCAAAGCCCAGCTAAACTGTGAATAGGTTCATTTGAAAAGAAGTGTTCTGATGAGTTTGACAGATATTCTGTGTATTATTCCTTTGGCCTCTCCATGAAAAATTATTACACCAATCCAAGGAAACAAAATAAGAAGAAAACATAGCTTATATGATAAGGCTGTAAAAATGTTACTGCAGCTATCAATCACTGTCAAATAAAGCAGTCACTTGGGCCTGAAGAATAGCAGCCCTTTAATTACAGCTACCCTTCTCTTCTTTTCCCTTCTTCCCATGTGTTTTCTAGAATGGGTAAAATCTTCCACGCGATTATGTGAGACACTAATTGCTGGGCCTTGAAACAATTCCAACAAGGTGAAAGCATACTTCAGAGTCTTATACCACCAACACCAACATCAAAGTAAAGAAATTAATGTAAGTAAGACCTGTGGCTGTGCTTGCACAAAGCTTGACATGCTGGATCATATAAATGTTACTATTCTGTAGAGGATAAAATTAATGGGGCTGGAGTCCACTGTCTCACCTTCATCCTGACAACTCAGACTAAAAGTCTAGGGCAAGTAGATTTCTTTTGCTCATAACAAACCTTTACAAACATGTCCCCCCACAACACCAGACTAACACATTATTCAGGATGCAGGACTCTTTGCTTCTGCTCTGTTTCATGGTTTTGAGTACTTCAGCAAGAACAATGAATCAAGAGCCTCCTGCTTGCACCAAGTTTTCTCTCTGTCCCAAGTCCGATATCCCATGTGCCTTTGCCTGTAAGACTCCATCAACCCTGATTTATCACACAGAATGGCAGGCCAGAAAACATATTAGTTTTTTACAGCTACTGCTTCAGGCTTTAAGTAGAAGTGCAGTGTAGAGCTTTACTTTTTGCGGCATAAAACTTTTGCACTCTATGCAACTACTGTTCATGCTTGTGCAGTGCTCTGATACTTTTATATTACTTAAATTATTAATTTGGGGGGTTTTTTTGTAGTTCAGTTAACCCTAGCAAACACACTGCAGCTCTGAAGCCGAAACACTCCTAATTTTACCTGAAATACATTAATGCCATAGTTCAAGACGTAGTTCCAAGGAGTTCAACACAGAAAGACAATTTAGTATGTTCACATATATGCCTAAAGAATGATTTGGAAAAGTAGGCAGCTGAAGAAATCTTTTGCTGACAGCCAAGCTAGAAGTAGCCTGCTCTTGCTATCTGCACAGCTAAACATCTATCAAAGTATAATGTTTAGCATAAAGAGTACTTTGTAGGATGCAGAAGCTCTGTGAGAACAGTGGCTGGGGTTGTAATGCTGAAGCCCCAGTTCACAGCAGGACACCAAGGATAACCAGTGCACAATTTGAGAACCTGCACACATTGCATCGAAGCAGCAGGGAAGAACCTTTTTGTTAGATAAATGCGACATCTTACAGTGCCATAATAATTTGCTAGGTAAGTCTATCCCCACAGTGGGCTTTTACTTACAATAAAGAAAGATTATTCTGGTTAGTTTGGTTTTAGCTTTAAAGATACATGACTACTTCCTTACCAAAACAATCAAATAAGCAAACAAATCCCATTCCCTCCTCAACCCCAAAAACCAAACAGCTCAAATCCTCAAAAAGCCTAAGCCCTCATCTTGGAAAGAATGAGAAAAGCGTAAAGTTACTTTGTTCCTCACATTATCAGCACTGTTGAGAAATACAAACTATACACAATGTGGTATAACAGCTAATACTCATCATCTTTTCAACAGCACCCAAAATGCGTTGTGTGCCTAATATTCTGTTCAGATTTTCTGTAGGAGCCATGGGTGGCCTGAAAACCTCAACACTTTGACCCCTCTTTGCTCCATACATTAAGCAATAAAACTGGCTTTAAGGCATGTGTTATAAAACTGGGCTCACAACCCTCACCAAATCAGATAGGACTTTCAAGACAGCAAGCCACAAAATCACGTGTACAAAACGGGAAATATCTGGGACTTGAGTCCTACCTCATGATGAATACATCAAAGCACTAAGGTGGAAAGATGGAATGCAGTAAGGGGTTATGTTATTTCATATAACATTCACACCCCTAGCAATTATGCTATAAAATGTTATCACTTTTCTGGTACTGGAAGAAATAGCACTAGCAAGGGTTTTTAGCAGACAGTGTTGCGAAGCTAGGAAGTGTTCTGAGCATATTTTCCAGATGAAGAATTTCTCTTTTAGACAAAGCAATTTGCAGTACATAAACATATCACATGTGTGAAAGCCATCCAGATATTCAGTGAGGAAGCCATTCAGCCACCTATGAAAAAGAAATAGAGCAGCCATTTATGTTACTTAGCCAGGTATTTGCTATGAATATTAATGTGAAGCAGGGGCATGTATTCACATATAGAGCTGCAAGAAAGTTTCAATAGATTTTTCTTTGAACAGTGAGCAAGGGAGCATGGGGGCTCAGTACATTTTGGTACTGATCCAAAAAAATGAAATACATAGTTGAAATCTGGATGCATTTTAAAAACATATTTATAATATTTATACAGAAAATCTCCAAGCTCCATCTTAAGCAACAAAATTTTAATTTCTTGTACAAATATGTATATCAGATTATTTTGTTCTAAACCACACGAAGAGAATATGGCAAGTAAATTACTGCAAGTCTGCAGTTACTAGTTATATTAAGATTAAACTTTGCAAGTGAAACATACTCCTTTAGCTCATGAAGCATGTCATCTTCCAGGAGACACGTTCTATGAAGCTCCAGGATTTTCTGCACAGCAGAAAGCTTCTGTGGTCTGTTTTCATTTTCAGCTAGGTACCCAGTTGGTTTGAGAGTAGAGTTTAGCCCCAGCAGTTTCAATGCACTTCCTACAAAGTCACCCTCTATACCAAGGCAGAGCACATGTTGTATATCCTCTAGGATTTCTGCATATCCAGCTGAGACTTTTAAGTTTATTTAAAAATTCATATGTTTTTATCTTGCTGGCAAGTTTTCTCTGTATGTGTGTATGGGAAGGTGGGCGAATTGGAATCCAGTATAAAACATAGTATGGCTTTAACATTGATGCTTTTAGCTAGATTACTTTATCTCTTCTATTCATAAACAATGTAATAAAAAAATACTGCTTTGTCAATAGAACATAATTACATTTTTTATAGCAGCTCTTTTTATGTCTCCAGCTTTCATACTGTTGGAAGTGTGGGAAAAGCAAAACAGTGAAAAAACTGCAAAACACACATTTCCTTGACACATGGTGCCCAGAACAAACAGGATGGGGTGAAGATCCAGTGCTTTGTGTTGCCATGACACCAAGGAGGAGTGCGAAACAAGGTAGAGGCCATGTGGTCTCATTCTTCCACTTTTCTCAAGGAATATTTGACACAACTATACAGATTTATGTCCTGTTCTTTTGCTTTTCTCAAAGAATATTTTGCACAACTCTGTGGACATTATCTCCTGCTCTTCTTCTTTTCCCACAGCAACAGCATACACATTGCACCAAGGAATGTGCTGTGTCCTTACTCAAGAAACAATGGCTTAACTGCAGTCCCACTCACACATACATACTTAGATAAATACTACCCCAAGTTTGTATCTAACTCAGAGGGTGAGAATCTGATGCCAAATCAAAGGGACAGATCGATGGGTTTGTGGTCTTCACACACACACACACACACACACACACACACCCTCCCCCAGGAAGGGACACCTTTTGGTAAGATGAGTGTCCTCAGCCACGCCAAGTGATTACCCAGGAATTAAGTGTGTGTGATTGCAATCGTTTTTTGTGTGTTGTACTAGACAGCCAGCCCGCAGTTTGTGCATTTATCGCAGGCAATGTCAAAGAATCTGTAGATGTTGCATAAGAATTAACCGTACTATTCATGAACCTGACTGCTTCTCTTGAATGCAACCAGACCTACAGCACATGGGCTGTTTGTGCATCTGGTGTTAGGCCTATAGTTACTGCAATAATTCGCATACCTATTAAGAGATAAATCCAGTCACCCATAGCCCCTTTAATCTCTCAGGATCAACTAGAACACAAGGGGATTCATCTCTTACCAAATTAATTCATCACCTTAAAAGCAACACATACTAATCTCAGGATCCTGATTTATTATCCACCTCAAAGCACCTTCCATCTGAATGTACTTTTCTTCATACTACTGCCCCCTCACAGCAAAATTTTAGGGCTGAGCATCAGTCACAACCAAGTTTTCTCAGTATTAGGTCAGAATAGCAGGCCCCAAGCTTAACTATAACATGAAGTTCAGAGTGAAAAATGAAAAAATTGTAGACAGAAATCCCAAACTAGTGCTCATTTTATCAAAACATCCAATGGCTAGGAAAATAGACTTCAGACCTACCTCATACCCTTCACAGTAAATTTCAAGTTTTTAAGAAAAGTTTATAAACCTAAAGTGTTGTTGGTCAATAAATAATATAATTTGCTTCTGTTATTAATACAGCCACTCATGAAGCTGCAGTTTGGTTACTTCTCTAGCCTTTTCCAGTTATTTTACAGTCTTTTTACTAATGCAGGAGATATCATTCACACTTTTTATTACGTTTGCTAGTGTGTCAGCCTTAAGAGAGGAGAAGACAACTGTGACCTGAATACAACACAGGAGTTTTCAAGTCAGACAACGCCTGTGGATTCTCCCATCTATCTGGACACAGTCTCTCTTGAAGCTGGCAACACAGTGACCAACCTTCACTGAAGCAGATGAGAGCCAGGCAGTCCGTTGTGGATTCCCTCAATATTATCAGCTCATCCAGTCTAAGGCACAAGTTTTATAAAAACATTCCCATTTTCAAGCCATCAGCTTCCAAAAACCCACCTGTGTGAGCTTAAGTTATCATTTACTCCTGCTCTATAAGGACTGAAGAATTCCAACACAGACAATGATTCATACCCTGAAATAAAAAATCATCCTTCATCTCAAAATCCCTCCTCCCTGTTCTCCAGTTAATATCATTTATGATACGTCAGCACTCAGAAACCCAAGTAAGCCAAAATACTCTACAAAAGACAAAAAGAAAAAAAAAGAAAGTTTTTTAAATTGAGAATTCAAAGTTTGAACATTCAAGAGATCATACCAGCTGTCTTTTTCAGCTGAGAGGGACACAGAAAGCGATTAGCCTGCGAGAAGTCACACAAAAACTTTGATCTAGAAATACAAACACAAACCACCACTCTGGTGTGTGAGATATAGTGTCTCACACACACATGAACAAACATGCATTTTTCACATAGCAGTTAATGAATAGGCATCATCTATCTTAAGGAAAAGCCCCAAATCTGCTCATTATTTTCAGTGATGCATTTTCGCCAAAAATCTGTCTTGAAAAGGGGTCAGAAAAGAAGGACTTTCTAAGACTCAACCCAGCATTTCAGGTGCTATTCCTGAATTATTTATGAATGAGTGTTAGAAACCCAGAAAGAGCTTAGCCAACTTGTGTTTCCTTACAAAGAAACCTCATCACAGCACCAGCTCTGCAGGATTGAGCAGTTACTTTCAAAGGTCACAGCTGCATGCAAAGTGCACACTGCTCCTGCAAACTGTGTTCCTAGTCTGTGGAGTCAAAAATCTCTTGTGTGATTTATAATCTTCGTCTGTTTCCCTCACCCAATACTGTTAAAATAAGGATGCATTTCCCTTGTTGTATTTTCATTTCTATAGACACTTTCATAAGAGAGATCATAGCTTCAACTAATACACAAAAAAATTAAAAGAAAAAACATCCTGAGCACATTAAAAAAAAACAAAAAAACAAAAAACAAAAAACAAAATGACAGAGAGTCTCTATTATTTAATTTTAAATTCAGCTGTAGTTTTACAGGATGAGTGAGATGAAAACCCTCAATAAAAGGTAATGTCCTGTGGGCTGGAATATATCTTCCGTATATAGAGATTTATTTAACCAGCTGAGTGAAAGGGAGAAAAGGGGAGAAGAGACAAAGAGGTCAAAACCCCCAGATGTTTTAATTGTTATATTTTGTAGGTACATTAGGTCATGTTTTGCTTAATCCAGTACCTGCAGCCATTAGCAACAGCCAGTGATGAGTTCCTCAGTGTTTGGTTCTCTTCACAGGAGGGCTTCAGCTGCAGTGACAGTGCCATGTTCTATGCTATGCTAAGCTAAGCTTCTATGCCCAGATTTATTTTTGTAACCCCCTGGACCTGATTCAAATTGATTCACATCACACACTTTTCCCTTTGAAAAGCAGCTGTGAGAAACTCAGCATTTTAAATGGAGAAATAGAAATAACTCCAGCAGACATGGACGGCTGACAGGAATTACTCCTCTCTTCTACCTGAGACTTGCCCATTTGAAGCAGTAAATATCAAGCATCTCAGCATACCGAGGAACACTTCTGCAAGTGAGATTGAAAATCAAGTCAGCCTCTAATATAGTGAGTTCCCTGATTATGCCTGAACTTTTGACTAGTAAACTTAGAGCAGTTGAAAACGTAAGTCCTGCTACAAAGGTGGGGTATGGATGTAAACCTCTAATAATAATCCATTGTATTAATTTACTGTAATGCCACCTACACTTCACAATTCAAAAGAACCAGCCAAGAGACTTTTCACTGCGAAATATCAGTTGTGTACTTATGACCTCAGTGGTAAAATGATGGTTGCTTTTACAATATCTTGACCTGTCCATCCCATTCTTTCTCCTCAGTGCATTGTCTAGTGGATTCCCACAGCAGCCTCTGTTTATGGATCTGATGGATAGACTGCTGGTTCATTTCCATAAAAAAATGTTTTAAAAAATCTCTTTGACTTTGTTTTCCTATATTCTTTCTCTCTGAAAAAAAAAAAAATACTTGGGGTAGAGAAGGAGACGGTAAGGACCACAGTGAGACTGCTAACCCATACCAGAAGCACTTTACTAATAGCAGAAGCTATTCTTTTCTAGCGCTAACAGACTTAGCAATCATCAGTGTGTAAAGCACTGAGCAGATACATTGAGTTTCACAAGCATACTGTTAAACGCACAAGAACAGTTCCAGATTTTTAGAGCCCCTGTCAATCCTCCATTGTGTCCTATTTCTTCTCCTTGATGTACGTAATTACCAAAAGAAGCATATGAGAGGTAGCGTGGACTACATGATGGACTACCTGAGGATGAAGATCAGTCTTTCATTGCTGATTTTGTTTATGTCTGGTCTTTTTCTTTTTTTTTTTTTTTTAATCCTTTGAAAAGCTATGTTATTTCTTTGACCAGTTACCTTACTCTCTAAACCAGGAATAACTTCTTGTCTCCTGGTGGAGTTCATTGATTTCAGTGGAATAAGCACTAATGATTTCTTGGAACAGACACACACATGCTGTAAGAAATTGAACTTCCTTGCAGACAGAGTTGGCCAATAGGGATGTTTTATTATGATTGTCCAATCAATATTACCATGCTATTAAAATGTCTTCCTGGAAGCAGGAGTCAAAGGCCACAAGGGGAACCAAGAGCTTCATTATGATCTGTTTTCTCCCACCACCGTTCCTGAACCTTATTGCCATGGCAAAAGCAATACTTTCTGTTTCTTCTTTCAATGCGTTTTGGCTCCTACAAAGGCGTGGGGAACACTAAAACATAGAGGATATAGGAGGCATAGAACTTTCTGTATTAGATACCCATGTGCAACATTTAACTACACTGCTATCACTGCACAGACAGCCATGCTATTTATAACAGCTTAGATTAGTTTATCAAAATATTGACAGCTTGTCTCTCCTTTCCTCCTTCTTTGTTTCAACAATGCTTCATTTTATGTTACTTTTCTCTCAACAGTTAGATACATGTAAGCCTTTCTGAGAAACTGTTCTAATACTTAATTAAAAATGTACCTATCAAACCTCCTGAAGCTACAAGATGATACGTTCTGTGATGGGATTTTGTTGTAAAAAAGTTCTCCTTAGGTTACATTGGTACAGTTAACCTGTAAAAATCAGGTTTTTACCCTTCATTCCTGCTGTTAAAAAAAAAAAAAAAAAAAAAAAAAAAAAGGAAGAAAAGTGTATTCCTCCTGCTGTTAGGAATAAAAGGAAACATCAAAAACCTTTACAAATAATTAATATTGCCCAAGAGACCTTATCCCACTTTTTATGCCACAATGACTTCTGCTATTTTTTCAAACAGCGAGAAAATGCTTCTGTGACCTGAATCAAAGGAATGAAGTTGAGGTGGTAGAGTCATCTCTACCCAGCGTAGGAAGCTCAGGTCACTGTATCTCTTGTTTAATTAATAGTGTCATCGCTTTCTTTGGAGTTCAACATGCAAAGGGCTTAAAAGATTTGGACACGGTTAGTGACGTCCTCTCCTTCAGCATCAGAGACAGGTTTCTTTCCATGAGTTTCTGAATGGAAAGTCAAAGAGCTGAAGCTAAACCTGGTGGGAACTGTTGAGATATCTTGACAGAAAAAAAAGAGTGTTTTACCCACTGGTCAAAACTGTTGCTTTGGTCAGCAAGAGGAAATCAGAAAGGTAATCTGTCAACTGTTGTGCTCTTGTACTTCACCCTTCCCCTTAAAGAGATGACATTGAAGCACCGGACACTGACCACGGCAATGTACCCCCATATACAGAGTGTTGTTTTTTTCAGAGCTCCAGTCACACACTTTTTTAGGTAGCCAGTGCCTCAAAAGGGGTGTTTCTTTTTGGGGCTGTAGGATGATTTGGCTGGCATTAGTGCATCCCAGATGTTTGTTTTTCCATCATGCCTTGAACGTAAGGGACAGACCCCAGTAAGGTGTCTGTCAGTTCCATTTCAGACATTTGATGGGATTTTTTTTTTTTTTTTTTTGGGGGGGGGGGGGGAGGGGGGAGGGCAAAGAGAGAAGAAAGATGGAGAAGGAGGAAGACTGGCTTCTTGGGCACATAACTTCACTCCCATTCAGACCATCTGGAATTGATTTCTCTAGAAGTATTTATTGTTATAAACCAAATCAAAGATACACATGATGTGAGAATGCTCTGCAAAAAGTTCTGAGACATGCAGAAGTTCATTTAGAGCAGAGCAGAAGTTTATTTTTGCAATACTATCACAAAAGAATACCAAAGAGTGGCAATCTCTTAAATGGCAAAAAACCAAAACATCCTTCCATCCAGAAATCATCAAAGTCAATGCAGAAGCCAAGAGCTTCTTTCACTGACCTGAAATTGAATGAGGTTTCTGGAACACAAACTAGAGTGCATCTGATTGTGTAGCTTTCACAATGTTTGTCTTGTTTGTCCATAGGACCCCTGCTGAAGAAGGGTTTTTCTGATAGAGGTAACACTAACAGGAAGCCTTCTACAGAGAAGTAAGTAGACCATGAAGTATTTCTTATGACAGAATTTTTTTTTAATATATTTAGTTGAGTATCTTCTCCGTACAGCTGAATCTGGGCAGGGTGTTCTCCACCAGCTGTCAAGGGGAGAGCAACCATTTTCATGCACTGACTATCCACAACAGAAAGTTAAGCTTTCAGAGCACAGGAGAGGAGGACAGAAATTGCCACCTTCTTTCACACATAAGAAAAAACCACTGGTAAAATACCAGGGGTGAACTCTCCGCTATTAGATGTAGTATGTACTGACAGCAAGATGATCTTTTCTGCTTCAAGCCACATCACCATCACATGCATCCCTTCCTGCAAACATCACCAGCACAAAAAGAGCCATGGAGCTGTTTGTGTGATTAGCAGCTCAGATTGAAGAGGATGCCAATGTTTTAGAGAAAACTTGGCAACACTAAATTCGATGCGTTTAGTAGAAACTTATTTTGTGAAAAGCTTTTTTAAAAAAAACAAACAACAGGGACAAGGAAGAATGGGAATAGACATAAGCCAACAGTCTTGGGCATTCATTTTATGAGTTACAGGTTCATAAACATAGTCTAAATATGCTGTGAAAAGTCTAGCAGACATATCTAATGCCATACTTGGATTTTCAAAAAATGTTAACAGATTTTTGCTGTGGCCCATTAACAGGTGGAAATATTATTGTATTTTCCTATGTCCAACAGATTTTTTTTTTATGATAAAGAGTTTGCTCCCTAACCCTGGTGCAAATAATGAAGTTTTTATTCTGTCATCTTGTGTTTGCTCCTCTATGACAAGCCATTTAAGATGTGAAATTTCTTTCAAGGGAAAGGACCAGCTAGAGCAGTTCCAGCCAGATGACAAGTAAAATGGAGGAAGACCAAGAATATCTCAGGTTAGAAAAAGGGGGAACACAACACATCAAATCACAAAACAAACACATTTTCTATAGTAGGCTACCTGTTATTCATATTTCCCCAAAAAAATCTCTGTGACAGTCCATAGATAAAGGCCTGAGCAGTGATCAGGGCTTCTTTCTACCACTCCCTGGACAAGCGAAACCACCTAACAAACCAGTAGTTGAGTCATTATCTTTCCTCCAGTGTGTTTCTTTCTACACCCAACATGTACTTTGCTGTGGCAAGCAAGTCACAAGCCTGTCTAAGGACCCAGCAGCTTATCAGCACTTCCCAGGCTGAAATGGAGTTTATATTTGCAACATTATTGAGTATTAGACAGCTACTGGGGCTTGTTTTAGCTAGGGGAATGAATGCTGTTACTGTCCTGCTTCTTTGCTGAAAAGGAAATCCTGTATTTCATTTAATATGAAGCATATAGTAGGTTATATATGAGAGTTATGCAGGTTGCTTATATGTGCATTTGTACCTTCTAACACCTGACTGCCAGCTCAGTGTGAATACTCTGCAGAAGGTGTAAACCATCACCCTCTTGTTCTTCCTCTCCAAGGGGAGAAGGAACACAAGGACCAGAAACCCAGCAAGACTTGTGAGATGACAAAAGCATTGCAACTGGTATCAAAGAATTGCAAAGAGCCTAAACATCAGAGCAACAGAAAGCTGCCTCTCATCTTCTGAGAAGAAAAGTGTGAAACCCTTCACAGACCAAGAGAAACAGGGTTCATGGCAGAACTACAGCTAGTGCTGTAACATGCATCATTCTGTTTCAAAGGCAGAATTTATTATTTTTTTAAAGGTCATTTATGTGTACTTGTAATGGAAATTACTAGATCTAGAATTATTTATATCTTGCACTTTGGTGAATTAAGAAAATTCTAATCTGTATTCACAGGTGAGCTTCACCTATTATCTTAAGACTCAAAAACCCCATTTCATGCTTTTTTGTTAAAACAAGTTCCAAGTCTGTGTTAAAACACAGTCAAGTTAGAATTCAACTTGTGTCAGCTGACTGGCAGACGCTGTCCATGTTTGATCTCTCACAGACAAAGGCTTATATGTGTAAACTTAAAAGAGATTTTTCTTCATCTTTGTGAGATCTGGCATCTGGATTCTGCAGGTCCACCCACCTTTATGAAGAAGTTCAACAGGAATTTGATTGAAAGAATAATGAAAGTTGTTAAGACACTTTCTATTCATTTTTTTACAAGCAAGGGATTATGCTGAAAGAAAAAAAAAAAAAAAAGTCATTGGGAAACTAAAATAAAATAAAAATGTTTCTCTCTATCATGGGAGCACATCAGAACACCAGATGGGCATAAATGCTCATTCAACCATCTCTCAGGGTTGAGGATGGACCATTAAAGAGCCGTTGATGGCTCATAGAAAATGTGGAAACAATCTTATTTAGAAATAATTCTATTTATGCATTACACATGCTCTGCATTTCTTTCCCCTTGTACTTTATTACGAAGGATGTATAATGAAAACAGTTTTTAAACAGCTCATCTGTGGTTCTGCTTGCTTGCATCCCTGAGTCTTCTGTTTAAGATGGTGTTACTGGTTGTAGTAGAAAAGATTTTTGCAGAAAGACAATTTAATTTCTTATTGGAAAAAGAATAATCAGAATGTCAAAAGAATGGACAGATTCCATAATAAAGAAATGCAGAAAACATTTTTCTTATTTTGGAAAGACATGTAACAGTGACATTCAAAACTCTGCCAGAGCCCCTGCTGACAAAAGCACTTAAGCACATGTTGAACTTCCAAGTGGTTGCTTATGCCCTTCGAACTCAGCAGGGTATGAATATGTATCTGAAGCTCTTCAGCTAGTTAAATCACTGCTTAACAGGGTAAACCACTGAATGAGGGTCTAAGAGAATTATTTTTAAGCTATGCACATCTGATTTCAGACACTAGTACTCCATCTAAGTGTTCAGTGGAAGTATTGTTCTAAAATCTGATTACATATTAGGTTCAGGTTTAGTTTTTTAATAAATTAATTAGGAGACCTTTACAAAATCATTTTCTGAATTACAATATAAGTATTACCCAGAGGGCCCAGCCTTGAAATGTGCTACAGGAGTAAAAAAAGAAAACAATTCCATCAAAGATTCACTACTCCTATATTTTAGCTGCAGGGAGAATCAGTAAGAATAAGAAAGATATTCTGGAATGTGATGTCCAAGAATGTCCTAAGTTACTTGTGTCTCCTGGAAAGCAAACATCAATAATTCTTACCCTTCAATACTCTTAAAATATTTTTCATCAATTCCTTCTCTCACCTAATCATGGCAATTGAAAGTTTCATTTTCCTATGAGGTAGTCTTTGCAGCTATATTAGTAGCATTTTGTGCAATAGATGATGTCTTTCTTTTATGACGTAGTATACTTCTCTCTTCAAAGTTCCAAACTTAGAACATCAAGTCTGACCCCCATATCTTATTATTGTGGTCATTATTTCTTCAGAAAATATCCCCTAGTAAAAGAGCTTATTCAATATTTCTTCCATGGAATGGATCCCAGCTTGAACCTTAAACTCAGACCTGCCTGAAATTGTGCAAAAAGTCCTTAGAAATCCATATCTGAATTTTATAAATCTTGTATCTAGTTACAGGATTTCATTATCATCATCTTTCTAACACAAGCTCACAGAATATTTAGATGAGAAGTGATTCTGAAATTATTGTTTTGCTTTGTTTATTTAGATGCCATTCCTATATAAACATTCAACTAGTTTATTTAGAAACTGCCATCACCACCATCATGATGGTGAAAGACATATCTCAATGTAAATTCCATAACAGTGAGAAACTAATTCTGTTCCATAAAAGCCTATTAGAAAATCAGCCAACTGAACTGTGTTGCTCCTAATAGCTATTTAAAAGACAAATGATAAGTTTTAAATGGGAAATCTAATTTTGGTTTAGATTAAACACTGCATTTCAAAAAGAAAACTTCATCTAAATATAATTGGATGAAATTACTCTGAACCGGTGCCAAAATCTACTAGTTGAATGCAGCTCATTATGGTTTTGCTCTTCGGCTGGAATAACCATTAAAACTCAAATTTCATGTTTGGTGGATTCTGAAGTGGCTTTTTTAGTCACTTACAGATGGGTCATACAATCCTAATCTCTATACACATTATCTACTCTTGTCCATGTTGGCTATTCTGTCATGAGAGAACTTATACCACAGAATCACAGAACAGTCAAGGTTAAAAGGGACCTCTGGAGCCCTTTTGCTCCAACCTGTCTGCTCAAGCAGGAACACCTAGTACCAGTTGCCCAGGACCATGTCCAGACAGCTTTTGACTATCTCCAAAGTGGGAGACTCCACAACCTCCCTCATATAATGTATATATGTGTGTCTGGGTGTGTATGTATTTATAGACAAATATGTTGATGCTCCAGAACTTTTAGCCCATAGTTTGTCTCAATAACTAGGCTTTGACAGTGTAAAATTTCTCAGGGCTAACTGTAACGAGACATTGCTTAGAGAAAACATATCCGAAAATGTGGTTCATTGTTGGGAGTATCCAACACATTCTTTCACAATCGCTTCCCACTTTTATAACTGAACAAAATTGATTACAATGTTGTTAATGCTCAGAGAGCATGTTAGCTGATCTCAAAGAACATGGAAGATGGGAGAAATAATTGTGCAGAAAAAAGGTTTTCTCCCTGACAATTAATAGTAAAACACAGTTCTCACCAAAACCTCCCAGAAACTGATCAAAAATCCTGAACTACACCTACTAAAGCCAAGAGCAAAACATCCCAGAAGGGACAAGCTTGTTGAATTACATCTCATCCAGTGTTTTTGTGAAGTATAAGTGTTCCAAATATTTTAACCTTTCTGTGAAGTATAACAGTGCTTCAAACCTTTCAAAACAAACTGTAGTAATCCTTCATACTTAAGTTTTTATTATATCCTTCTGTACAGACTCCCCCCCTTCAGAAAGAAAAGGGATTGGTACTAACTTCTTGGCAGGAGTGATGCCAGATCACCATCTCAATTTGGATAGGACATTTACAGAATCATAGAGTCATAGAATGGTTTGGGTTGGAAGGGACCCTTAAAGGTCATGTAGTACAACCCCCCTGCAATGAGCAGGAACATCTTCAATTAGATCAGGTTGCTAGAAGCCCCATTCAACCTGACCTTGAATGTTTCCAGGGATGGGGAACCTACCTCCTCTCTGGGAAACCTGCATCAGTTTTTCAGGACTCTCATTGTAAAATGTTTCTTCCTTATATCTAATCTACATCTACCCTCTTTTCATTTAAAACAATTACACTTTGTCCTATAGCTACAGGCCCTATTAAAAAGCCTGTCCACCTTATTCTTATAAGCCCTCTTTAAATGTTGAAAGCCTTCTCCAGGCTGAAAAAACTCAACCTCATAAGAGATCTGTCCCATCGTACTGATCATTTTTGTGGCCCTCCTGTGCACCTGTTCCAACAGATCCATGTCTTTTCTGTGTTGAGAACTCCAGAGCTGGACACAGCACTCAGGTGGGGTCTCACTAGAGCAAAGTAAAGGGGCAGAATCATCTCCCTCAACCTGCTGATCACACTTCTTTTGGTGCAGCCCAGGACACAGCTGACTTTCTGGGCTGTGAGCACACATTGCTGGCTCATAGTCAGTTTTCTATCACTACTACCTCCAAGTCCTTTTCTGTGGGGCTTCTCTCAATCCCTTAATACCCCAGCCTGTATTGATACTGGGAGTTACCCTAACTCATGTGCAGGACCTTGCGCTTGGCCTTGTTGAACCTTATGAAGTTCACATGGGCCCACTTCTCGTGTTTGTTCAGGTCCCTCTGGATGACATCCCATCCCTCAGGTGTGTCAGCCACACCACTCAGCTTGGTGTCATCTGCAAACTTGCTGAGAGTGCACTCAATACCACTTTCAATATCATCGATGAAGATATTAAACAGTACTGGTCCCAGTACAGACCACTGAGGGACACCACTCTTCACTAAGCTCCATACAAACATTGAGCTGTTGACAGCTACTCTCTGGACATGACCATCCAGTCATTCCATATCGACCAAATAGTCCATCCATCAAATCCCTGTCTCTCCAATTTAGAGAGAAGGATGTTGTGGGGGATCTTGTCAAAGACATTACAGAAGTCCAGATAGACAACATTCGTAGCTCTTCCCTTGTATGCTGATGTAGTCACTCCATTGTAGAAGGCCACTTCTACAATGACACCTGAGGCTGGTCCTTGGTAAAATCATCTGAAATCTTAGAGTCTGGTCCATACTCAGGAATGATACTCAAGTGGACACTGGCCTCTATATCCCACGTTGATATTGAGAAGAAACATAAGAATGGATCAGAGATCTGACATTTTGTTAACAAGCGCACGATATCATTAGCTATCCTTCAGGACTAATTCAGCAGGCAGGTACTCAGCATACCTCACGCTCCAAACCACTCAATATTGTCCATGACTTTGATGTTGTGGTCTTGCCACACAAAGCACATAATTTTACATTTACAGTCCTACAGAAATATTAACAAGACTCTCATTAGTTATTTTTCTGGTTTCTCCTATCCCAGAAGCTGGAGAGGACAGAACATAATAAGAATCACAACAAAACCAAATGATTTCACATCTGAACCTTCCTCTGCTCCAGAAATAAAGCTGGTTTCAGTGCATGGTTGACTGTAGTTCTAATTGGAATGATGATGCCAGGCTAAGTTTTTTTCAAGTTTAGGTTGAAAATCTGTCTGACATTTTCAACTGAAAATTTTACCTTAAGTCTAACTCAGTATGCATCTATCTCCTCCTTAACATGTTTATATACTATATTTCCAAGAAAAGAAAAGCTAAGAAAAATTATGTTTTACAGGCTAAGAAGGAGACATATGCTTATAACTGAACTTGACACTGAATTATTTCAAACATCTGTTGGCTCTAAAAAACTCTTCTGCTTTTATTAGAAAGATATGCTGCAGATGTCCATCTCAAGGGCCCCTGAACTACTATCACATAATATGTGGAGATAGAAATTACTCATCTTTTTGTGCTGCGGTACATTATGGCACTATAGCAACACTATAAGGTCATCCAGAAGCATCATATAAAGATTTATGCTGGGACACTTTAAAAAACACTTTTGGACTGTAACTGAAGTTCTCTGAAAAGTTCTCTGAAAAGAATAAAATATCACCAAGAGAAATATCAGCATATAGTTTAAGATGTATTTAACTATCTACCTGCTGATATATGCCTTAGCCTACCTTCTTTGACTCCCTGTGTAGTCAATGGAAAAGGATCTGTCTCTTCAGTGGACAATCTCAAGCAGTTACTGAAGATTCTGCTTGGAGTCATATTCTGGAAAAACAGCTTCTTGTTCATTCTATAGATGCCTCACTCATTTTGGCTACTACTTTCCAGGCAGGTTGCAATGCTTCCTTCCCACGGACCTTGAAGGTGGGAGTCATCTAGCCCCAAAGTACCCATATCCAAGCTAGTCAGACTCAATAGAGATCTGGATAATATTTGGAAAGGGATTTTTCTGATCATATTCAGACTTCTACTTCAGCATGAAATAAATTGCACCCAATCCTCAACTGATTCTGACAGCTCTCCACAGTCTGCAAGGAGAATATGTGTCACCAACTCAAATCTATCTGCCCTTTTTGTAGGCAATCAAATTAGGAAAATTAATCCCTCCCCATGTCTTTTATTATAGACTAAGATATTATGGCTAATATCTGCCAGTCACAATTCATGTTTTAATTTCATCCTCTCTGGTGAAGAATATAGAAAAGGAGGGGAGAAAGAAGGGGAAACTGTGTTATCAGCAGAATATATTATTTAGACACATACCATGCATCACTTTCTGGATTCATGACACAGTAAAGGTGACAGCAGTAGATGTGGAAAAAGAGCAGTTGAAGTGTTTGGAATATCTGGCTCTATATGTTAGTTTCTGAGTCTTTTCAACTATAAAGGCCCTTTCCCTGGGTTTATATTCCTTCATTAGCAAAAGTTAGCTCATTACTCCACTTAAATTAATAGCAGACTTCAGAAAGAAGTATCAGTGTATGGATATATGTAGTACCTAGGGGATAAGAAAGTATTTCCAGATAAGGAAATAACAAACCCAATAATCCTAGAAAGAAAGAGGGTACAGAGAACAGTGCTGCATAAAAACTAGTGAGCTGGAAGACATGAGTTATGTCTCTTTATGTCTGGAGGAAATGGTCATTCTCATAGTGCCATCTATACCTTGTGTTAAATGTATTTATCTAGAGTTGCTGGCTTTGTCCTTCCACTAAGAACATAAATTAGTGCTCCCATGAAACCAAAACTATAATGTTGCAATAGATGGAGACTGAGAGGACAGCTACAGAGGCTTTTCTGAAGCAGTATAATTTTATACCATCATATACTTCTTTTACAAATCTGATCCTTTATGATGAGTGCAGATTTCTGCCCTGGTAATTGAAGCACAGCTTCTGTCCTGAACTTCTTCCAGTCAAGTTCTGTCACTGACAGTCCTCTGGGTTGATTGCTTAAAATGTAATTTTTGTTTTAGTTTCTCTCAGAAACAAATATACTCTGGAACAGTGTCTAATCCATTGAGCTACCTGATCTTTCATTCTAATAGTACAAAAAAGGTCATTGTACCATGAAAAAAAAAAGTCCCTAGTAAACTCTAAACAAAAAGAAAGGACGAGCTTGTTACTTAACTGTCATTTCTTATGTGTTGGATAAATCCAATTTTGTGACACTTTAATCAAGACTAGATTGTTCTATATTTTGTGAATATTTATATTTATATTGTGAATATTTGAGAGCTTGAGACTCAGTTTTTACCTTTATTGAAATATGTCAGAGTCCAACCAGCCACATTAACAAAGGAAACCCAAGCATCAGAGGAGAATTAATAACAAGAAAAGAGAGAGACTATTCCTCAGTTGTTGTTAATCAGCATGGCTATGCTAGCGTCAACAGAACTAATTCCTGGAAATCAACTCTGAGGAATACAAAATTGTAATCTGACCCGCTTAGTATCAGAAGGAAATCTGCTCTTCAGGCTGCAAAACTGGGGAACATAGACAGAGATGTAACAAGTTTGGTTTTATTTCAAAGAGAAAATGGATTCTAGTTAGACGACTCCTTGACTCTAACCGACGTTAACATTTACTAATTAGATACCTATATAGTGATGAAGTCTGTCCTTTTGTTTGTTTTGAACCTACTGTGTGTTCATTTTACCTAACACCTCCATTTTTTCACTATAGTGAATGATCATTCCCATTCACCTTCTCTTTAATCCTTTCTCTCATATCCCATCTCAGCTGTTCCTCCTCCAGGCTGAAGAGATTAATCTACTGTTTGCTTGAACAGAAATCATCACCTGGTGTTCTTTACTTCTGTTTTTCATAAATTTTCTAGTTTTTCTGTACCTTGTTGGAGAGAGAAAACTATAACTGGACACAATATTCAATATGTGGTTGTACAATAGGAATGAACAACACTTCTATTTTATTCTTTTTTCCCCCTACTAACACACTAAGGTCTTGTTTTTTCACAGGACTGTGCATTTTGCCACTCCATTTAAAGTCATCCCATTTGTGTGTCATTAAGGAGTGTCAGTCTTGCACATTTCACCAACCTGGGTCTGAAGTTACCAATCCAATGCTAAAACTTTGGCTGAGATTCTACCTGTGAAGCTGAGACTACGTTGCTGTGAAGAACAGGGAATAACTTCCCAACTTGTCCATTAAAAGGTGAATGAACTCAAACCCAGAAACAAAAATATCAGCTACGGCCACTGTCCAGGCTGGTACAGATGATTACAGCAAATTTTCAAAAATAGTATTTTGCAATAGCATCTGAGATATTCAAATAAAGACCTGATCTGGTTGCCACTGAGAACACTGAGATTTGGCATTGACCATCAGTTCCTTCTCCTAATATGTTATTTGAAAAATCAGCATATTACAGTAGCCAGAAAACTCAATGTCTAATTGCAAACATGGGACAACTAGAGACAACCAGCTGAACATTCCAGGAGCAATAACTTAGTGGCCTAAAAGGAACCCAATACAAAAAGAATTTTAGTTCATCTCTGTTGAAAAACAGGCAGACAGGTAAGGAAATAACCTCAGGCTAGACCATCTGCCTGCTTAAACTGGTATAGGCTGCTGGAAGTCCACATTTGTACCAGGGAGGTATTGTTATTTCATAGTGACTCCCAGATACAGACCATGAAAGATAAATTTGTTTACATATGTCCTAAAATTCCTTGCAATGTTCTTTGGGAAATACTGCAGTACAGAATTAATTTTTCATCATTAAAAGAGACCTTTATGAAGTACTTTTCTACCTGCAGGCCACAGATCCGAAGGATTTAAGTAGCTTCTGTGTTTAACTCCTACCTGTCAATGTTTGCCCATTTTGTCATACAAGACTCCTCTCCTGAGGGAAAAGTTGTGCCCCAAATTCCTAAACTTTTATGTCCATACCCACACTACTCTTCTACCTTTTCAGCACAGAAATCTTCCTGAAGGGTAAGAACTCCCCCTTCCTTTCTTTTTTTTTTTTTTTTTTTTTCCTTTTTGCCTCTGGGGAATAAAAAGTAACTGGATCCACTGTATATTACACAAGTGTTTGTGTTGGCAGACCTAGTGGGATGATGTGGGGAAAAGAATTACAGGGAGATGAGGACAGGGGAGGAAAGCTGTAGAGTCCCTATTTCTAGAGGCCTTGTCTCAGCAAAAAACCTCTAAGCACCTAGTAAAAGCATACAACACCTCTCCAAAATGCTCTTATGTGGAAAGCTACATGCTATTGAATTGTTAAACCATGGAATGAAAGCTGATTTACTGTCTCAGTGCAGCCACACCAACTCAAACAGCTTTCTGTTCTTTTCATATTCATATTGTGCATTGCTGAGTATCTAACTGCTCAGATCTGACTGCTGTCAGCTTGACAGATGCAAACACAAGGTGAACTTTGGACAAACTGTCTCTCCATCAAAATTAGTTTCTACATAAGTACTGTATTTCTACTAGCACTGTATCAATTTCTGCACCTTTGCAGAAGACCTTCAAGACAAGCAACATCTTTCTTCTCTGAAACATTTGCCCTTCCCATCCACAATCTGTAAAGGATACAAGTCTTCTACCATTATACACCTAGAGGTTTCTTTGCCAAGAAATGCAGCCTCAGCAAAGATAATTTGGTAAACATATTTTTTTTTACAGTGGCAGCTGTGTAAAAACAGTTAGACTAATGGAAAAGAATCCAGTGCACAAATAATAATGTGGTATTTACACCTCTTTAGCAAAAAAACTTCTGTGTTTTATTTCTGTTGAAACAAGAGGACCTTTTTCACTATCTGATAGGAACAAAGGAACATTGTCTCTGTTTTCAGAGAACTAAAAAGGACGTAAGAACCTCAACACCTTATTTTAACAAGAAAAGTTTACATTTCTAGTCTTAGGACCACCAGAGAATGTAAAGAATGAGATTGATAAAGCAAAGACAATACCACTTTCTAATGTTGAATGTGAAGTGCTACTGAAAGATAAATAGATATTATAAGCTTGATTACAATATTAATACATTTTATGGTTGATTTCCCTACCATCTGCAAAAGGAATTCAAAACAGTGATAAGCCAGAGTTACAAGCAGTCTGCTATTATTTATGAAATCTTATATTAGTTTCTTATTAAAGTACTTTAAGGAACTTGACTTTAGTTCAAAAGGTTTAACCAGTAAGACTAAATCCTATTTATTTGGCTGGAAATTGGACTTGTGTATCTTTTAGGCAGTTTTGAAAATCTCAGCCTATGCAGATGGGACCACTAGAAGAGAGGTAATCTTTTAATTTCAATGAGGAAAATGGTCCTTTTAAATAAGTTATCCAAAAAAACCCCAAAATTCATTTCACATTGCTAGACTGCACATAGCTGCACACTAAGGGAGAGATGTTTGACACAATCGGTGAGTGCATTTCTAATCCCACATGTTTCAGGTGGTTAAATTATGTTTCTTTGGAGATATAAATTGATGTTTTGATCCTTTAAAAAAGGGAATAAAATTGTTTAAGAAGTGAATTACTGATTTAATAATATTCATCTTAAGCATCTGAAAGTCCTTATCTGGCTGCTGTAGTAGTATTTTTTTATAAGTCCTTTTCACAAAGGTGGGATCTTTTGTAATTGTTTATCAAATTACCTCTTTGCATTTGTCTCCACAGCTGAATCTAACAGTGTTTTCCTCTCCACTTGAACATTACCTAAGAAAAAACTGCTTCTCTTATCTATTTATAAGGTATCTTTCTAGGTCTCATACCTATTCTTCTTTTCTATTATCTGTGTTGTATGGAAAATACCTCATCAAAATTGCATTTCCTTTCCCAACAGAAATCGCATAATTTTTATTTTTTCATCTTCTTATTTAATACATTCACTCGTATCTTTTAAAGATCATCTTTGAGGGAAGCCAAGAACCATAAGTGTTGTAAACAATTTAGGATTATAAAGGAACTATTACGGAGTTTTATTTAGCTGAGAACCAAAAGTACACAGAATTTGCCAAAACCAGTGTAATGCTGGTATGTTTTTATAGTATGTTTTAATGAGTCTGGATCCTGCACTCATCATAAACTCCAGTGTCTGATATTGAGAGCCCAACTCACATATTCAAAGGAAGCAAACTATTTCTGTTCTTGTAGAAACCAAATTCTTGCAGTTTTGTTGCTAATGTCTTTAATTGCTCACTCCTGACAAAAATGTTTTCCCTTATTCCTCTTTTTCACAGTGCAATGTATGTGTTTCCAATCTTCAGATTTCTTCTGAAATGTGAAAATATTTTCTTCTATGGTATATTATGGCCAAGGTAATGAAAACTAAAAAATCTGAACTGTTCAGAGTTCTACAGGTTGGAAATTACATATTTTCGTCTTTTTCTTGTGTGTGTGTGAGAGAGAGAGACACTCATTTCTGAAGCAACAAACTGAATTTCGTCCCTTCTGGCCCAATCCAGTGTTGGGGGAGGTTTTTGATATGATCCTAAGGACGAGATTAAGACACAAATGAGGTCAAATACCGTACACCCAAACCCATGTTTTTATTATTAAAGAAATGAAGAGGGGTAGCGATAGGACAGAATGGAAGGAAAAGACAGAAATAAAGCGAAAGATGCGGGATAGGGCTGCAAGAATAGTCACCACCATGGATCCAGCAGTGTCCTCTTGGTCCTCAGTCTTCAGTTCTTTGGTGGTGGGCGCACACATAGCGAAATTTTCTGGTGCCTTTTTAAGTTCATTGTATCTGCTGATTAGCATATCTGCCCACCCTTAGGGTTTTTTTTTTCTCTGGTCCCACAGGTTTTTGCTTCATTTTGCTTCATCAGGCTTCCAGAGCAGAACCATTTGCCCATTTGCCTCTTATCAGTTCATTAGCAACGCAGCCATGGGGCCTGGCCTACACAGTGGAGCCACAAACGCCTACAGGATGGGGCCAGCTCAGTACAGTCTACCCCTCTGAGGCTTATCTAAGGAGTTTGACAATGCAAGCAAGGAAGCAGGGTGTGTGTGTGTGTGTGTGTGCATCCTTCAATACACTCCCGCTTCTCTGGGCGACATCCCCCAGACCAATCCACAGGCCGCAGCAGCTTGTCCCTGAGGTTTGCACAGACAGAAGCAAGCTCTGAGACAGACAGATGACTTTTCAGTCTCTCACACCTTCTCATACCTCAGCCACACTGATCACAGTTCTGAGAGGACAGTTCAGAACAAACTCACTGCAAGTGGAAAGCCTACCTAAGTGTCACTAAACTTGTAATTTACAGCAGCAGTGAGGATCTTTATCAGTACTGATGACCAGAATATGAAATAATAACAGCTTTCCTCTGAGATTTTGAGATTTGCTGACCAGCCCTGCTTGAAGTGAAACTCAGTGAGACAGAAACTGCAGTTCTATGCTGCTGTTTTGTAATAAACCTTTGAAATGTTTATTGTAGAGGATGCATGAAAACAGTTTAATAATTTTGTGTGTTTGACTGTTTTCGGGTTCAATACAAGGTAACACTGGGATAATTATGTGAAAAATTTTAATTTTTTCCCCAAATCTTCTGATTGCCTTTCCTTGAAAAGATGACGTAGAGACAATTTCTTTGATCTCATAGCAGCTGAAATTAATTTCTGGAAGATTAGGGCATGGAAAACATTATTTTGCAACTCTGGGGATTTGTATAAACAATAACTTAGGACCAGACAAATGGCACAGTCGCATGGATATGGTATGTGTGATGGATACATAAATGCAGATCTTTAGGTTGAAGATCTTTCCCTCAAGCCAATCAGGTAATTAAGGACAATTTTATGTTAAAAAGACCTCTTGGAAACATTGTATTCATTGTCGTTTGTGACAAGCCTATCTACTGAGGATTCATGTTTGACAGACAGGTTCTTTTGTCCTGGGAAGGAGCAGATTATAAATATGGTAATAGTCTTTCCCTGACAGACTGCCTACATTACCAGTCAAAGCCACAGTGAAACCATCAATATTATTTCAAATCTTAAATATTACTGAGGCAAAGTAAACACTCAACTAATTTTCTAAGGACTGCAGTGTATTGCCAAGATTGTCTGTGTAACCTCTATCACAACAGTTTCAAAACCCTGGTGGGTAGGGCCCTGAACAGCTTGATCTAACACTGAAATTATGCCAGCTTCAAGAATGAGGTTGGATGAGATGATCTCCAGAGGTCTCTTAAACTAAACTTTTTCTGTTATTCTGTTTTAACCAAGGAGACATTTCTATAGTATGAACAGTTACACATTTACTCTGGGAATCTAAGGGTAGGAAGAGAGGGGGCTGGAGAAGGTTTATCAGAATGTATTTTTCCTTTATTCATTGTTCTCTGACTAATCTTCTGTCTCAGTCTGTCTTTGTTGTTACTATAGAGCTGATTTCAAAACAACAGAAAAAAGAAAATTACCTAGGCCACTTAAGTCAATACTTCTTAGCAAGACACTAAATGTAACATAATTAGTTTCTCACCTTAATCTACCCAGGAGAGTTGCCTGTTGCCTACTCCTGTGCAAGACATTCAGAAAGCTAAGAGGATAAGAGTCTTCCACTCTATGGCTGCATAGTTATTGGATCAAAAGAGTTAATATTCACTTTTTTTTCTCTTATACTGAACTTCCCTAATCTAGACCTGAGATTATTGAATATAAATTGCAGTAACAGGATGATTTGTTGTGCATATGATACTCATGCAGCATATTGCTTAGATGCCTGTAATATGTACTAAGCAGAAACAGACAACAAATGGAAAATTTCTGGGAAGGGGAGGAGGTGAATATGAGAGAAACAACAGTGGAGTGCAAGCTTATATATCTGTTATGCTTACATATAATCTGCGTTTTAAATTAATGAGCTAGACTAAGAGGTATCTGAGCCAAGGTGGGAAATGTATATTTGAGGAGCCTAACTCAAGATGTATGCTTGGCAAACTTAATAGTCAGATCTTGCTTCTCCAAAATAAGGATACTAGGATTTCAACAAGCACAATGTTCAGAACCGAGGAGAAACCAACTGGGAGATAGGTCATGGTTTTGCAGACAGGTAAGTCTAAGCAAGGTTTTAGTGACTCACCCACCAGCTTTCTTACATGATGTTCTTTCAGTATCAGTGGGTGTTTGATTAGCTAGTAATAGCCAGCTAGAAAAATTGAAGAAAGTGAGTGACAGTAAATATTAATGGTAGTCACACTTTATGGAAGAAGTTTCCACCATGCAGTTCTACTTTTGTCTTGTTGGCTGCTGTTGCAAGATAATGTGAATTTCTTTCTGCTCAGAAAACCTTTCTCAGCCACGTAAACTAAACTAATGCCATACTGTATCTCTGCTTTTTATCTCACACATCTTGCTATGATGTGGGATTTTTTACCTTTTTTTTCCCTTTGTCTTTTCCAGGGATAAACATAACTAACATGGTTAGAGACCACCAGATAGTCCAGAAGAGTGGAATTCCATTCAGATAAATGAGAAACATTTTAGTTATAACAGCTAAGAATATTTCTTACTGTTATTCTGAGAAATTTCAGATAGCTTTTCCTCCTGAGTTTAAAAATGTCTAAATTTTGGAGACAATTAGTTCTTCCAAACAGTGTGATTTACAACTTTAAGTCTCCAAGTCTTTGTTAGTCAGAAAACTATACTGAAAGTTCTTTTGTAATGGGTGGAGATCTCTAATGTTATGCTATTCTTAATGTTAATTAAACGGCTGTATTAGAAAAACATATGTTATTCCTAGTTCCCTTCAGATGAGATTCTATGAAGGCACTAAAGAGTGCTATTTTATTATTCCCCATCTTTTGATGTTTCTATTACAGGCACTTACAAAATATATAGTATAGCACTTCACTGTGAGGTGACATGCACTCTTAACCTTGCCTGTCTGCAATTTCCCTCATGAAATACATACATCTTTTCTACACTATGTATAACCTTTAGATTTTTGTTAATTTAAAAAAAATCCTCTCTAATAATTTTTCCATACATATATACACAAAATATATAAAAAGCTCTCACAAGGTTTGGGATTACTTTTAAACCTGTGGTTATCACCTGCTAGATAAAGATGATTTTACCACAACATAGAAATACTCACAGTCAGTAGGATGTAAAAAAACCCAACATAGTACTTCAGCACTTATGTATTTTCAGTTTATCAGCATCATTTCTGCATCTTCTAATTTCATGCCTTCAGTATAATTACATTTAAAGTAATGATACGTAGTGTTGTGAACATATCCCAAAACCTTTCAGAGGGAAGAATAGACTGCTGGCATTAATGGCATGACTTCATAATCCATATGTGCAAGATACTCTACCTTTTACACAATAGTAACATAAACCCAAGGTGAACAAAAATTTGGGAAGTATCTGTAAACAACAGATAGCAGCCTTTTGTAAAACAGCAAAAGGAATCTGACAGCTTAATTTCCTGCTCAGAGCACCTGAGGTGCTAGGATTGCAGTCATGGTGAGATAAGAGTATTGATTGCAGGAGAGGAAAAGGTAAAATGTAGAGCCACTATCCAAAGATCTATTATGAAGTTTGATTTGCTTGCTAGAAAAGCAGGCTTTTATTTTCCTTCCTATGTCAATGTGGCACTATCAATATTGTAGGCATCATCAGGAGGGGATGAATTTCTAAACAAACAAAAAAAAAATGAAAACCTACAGTACACTGCTGTAGCTCAGGCTGTCAGATCATATCTCTGTGACTGCAGTCATGTGAATGGAGGCATAACACTGTTACCTAAGTCTTGCATAAACCACTATCTTTGTTTGGACAGCAGTATGGATGGGCAATTTTGTTCATGATTAGTTTTTCACTTTCATGGTTTTTCCATTTTCCAATACCTTCTTCCAGAAGTATTACTCTGATTTAACAGGGGTCCCACTTGCAGTGGGAGCACACTTCTGAAGACAGAACTGAGACTCTTATTTTCTAGACCCAGGCTGTTGTCTGGGTGTTATACATCAGAGCTTTTATTTGTCCTCTTTACATATTACCATACTCTGCATTATTAGTTTGTCTGGATAAATAAATCTGTCAATGCATCATTGAGGGAAGGCTAATAATATAGTTATCTGTTATCCAAAGAACCTTAAAATTCCTTCTAGGGATGAGGAAGTTAAAAACAGAATAAAGCTTTGATTCTAAATCTTCATTTCATGTTCTGAGAATTATACTCACAGTATAATTGACCACAGCTAGTAATTTAAAGATTCGTCATGGCAGTTGGAAGACTGCTGTCTCAGTAAAACTTGTCTTGAAAATAAAATCTACTAACTTTCAATCCTCTACAACACAAAAATCAAACATATGTATCATGTGAGGATGCATGAGTCAGAACACATGCACATGCATGATCATAATCAGTCAGTTGTCAGGGACTGACCCTAAGGAAAAGAGTAGAACCAAAAGAACGAACAAGGAATGATATTTCCTCCAGCAGAGTCCTCCTGGCTCTGGCAGTTAAGGGATTTCTAAACTGAAAGTTGCATCTGAACTGTTGCACTCACCAATCTGTGACACAACTGCCCTCTGTGAATTTGTCTAAATCTGTTTTGAATTTGTTGAGCTTTTTGTTTCTCCCCAGTATCCTGTAGGAATGGGTTCTACTCTTAAAATCTGAGGCACGTGGAAAGGTATATTGTGCATTCTTTTAATGCCATACATTAGTGCTACCTCAAGAAAACTGCAGCGTGTCCTGATATTGTTAAAAATAGGGTGAATCCTAAAATGTCCTCACATCAAGTTACTAGGTAATATACCTAGGTTCATACTTCTTTTCTGTGAACCTCTTTTCAGAACATCTCAAGGAGTGAAGAAAAGTCTTAGTCACAGGTTTAACACAAAGCTTCACTAAGAGTGCTTTTACTGAAAACTGTACATTTAACTCGTATCAAAGTGTACTCTTTCTGTGCGTTTTAACTCCAGTTATTAGTTATTGTGCCATGAATTTACCTTTATATTTATTTTCATGCCCATGAATTGTACCATGCTAATGATAATGGTGTATTTCATTCAAGGTGGCAAGAAGATTCCTTTATATTTTTGGAAAAAAAAAAATCTACTAAATCTCACAGACTCAGTATTTTAGGTCTGTATTTTCATTTAGAACATTTCATTCAGAAAAAAACCCAAAAAGTTTATACAAGGAATCAATATAAAAAAATTGTGATTTTATTATTGACACTTCATAAGAATGGTTTTATCTCTGTTAATGCAACCTTCCATGTATGTTGTAGTAAACATTTGCAAAAATACTTGTTGAAAATTAACTCTGTAACAGCTGACATTATGAAATTTTTTTACTGTTATGTTTTTGATCCAGGATACTTTTTTTATCTTGAAAGGTTTTTTCTGTTGTTTCATAAGCCTTGACAATGGAAGTTCACTAATGCGTTGAAAGTTATGAACACCTTGAAGAACTGAAAAGTCTATACACTGGATGTGCACTTATATGCAGCCAGGAAAAGCAAACAACAACTAAACACAACAAAGATCTCACTGATTGACTTAAAGATCGAAAAGCTGTATCACCATCAGTTTATACTAATCACCTTGGAATGAAATCTTATAAACCACAACAAAATTACATAAAGGCATTTTCATTAAAAGGTATAATTTTATTACAATGATCACTAACAATCTCCTCCCAACCAAAGCAGGCCTTCCATCATGCCAGCATGCATATAGAAATTTACAATGACATGCTATGGTGTGTAGTGTAGCACTGGTTATAGGGACAGAGCTCACAGTATCCTCAGCCTCATCTCTGGTAATACACTACCCTGCTCCACCACTAAGTTCATCCATCACAGACACCAACTGATAAATGCAAGTAGGTTGGCTTCAAAATGATTGTCCTTAGACTTGTCTGAAATATATCTGTTTCCAACCTATAGAGTCTGCATTCATGAAAATGTGCCTGTTTTTTCCAGATTTATCAGAAAGTCAGAAAAAGACATTTCATTTGTCTCTAAACCTGGCTAGTAAATCTCTGTGGGTACTCACCTGATTGCAACAGTCTTAATTAAAAATAATAGTAGTGAAAGAAAAAAGTCTTTGGTTTCACAGCCATGAAGTATCATAACAATTTTTCTCATGATCACATTGGAAACTCACAAGAGAACCTGCCCCTAAACCCAGATATCACAAATCCACAGAGAATTTTTAACTTTCTTTCATCTCCTAATAGATAGAAATTATACACTTTTAAGAACTCTGAATATTTTTTTACTTCATATCTACAAGTTGCAGAGTACTGCCTATGAAAAAACATTAAAATATGTTTTATATTAATGAGAAGAATCACAGAAAATTCAAGCTTCAAACAAGCAGTCAGAAGCTAAGAAAGATGTGCCGTCTACTACTAAGGGGAAATCTTCACAAAAGTGGGCTCAAATGTTTATGGTTTTATAGGAAGAGCTTGAGGTAGTGCAACAGCCTATTCCCATGTGAAAGCCAAAACTAGAGAAAGGTTATTTCTAATTCTTTTTTGGATGCTGCTGAAAGCCTGAAGGAACTTGCCATGCAAGACTTCAGGCATGATGTGGTCGCTGATGACTTCATCTGATACGCATTAAATATCCTTTAGTCTGTCTCATGACTGCAGCGTACATAACTTTAGGACTCTTAGATCAGTATCTGAACCTTAAAGACAGTCTTATGTTGAACCCCTCAAACAGTATTAAATGTTAAATTAATTTGAAACATCTGTTTTCATTTAGTTTCCTGATCCAGAGTCATGAAAATCTAGTTAGATTTCAATAGGTTTTACGAACAACTCGAAGTAAAACACAGTTTTTTAAGGAACATTGTAAGAGTATGATGCGTATGACTCTGAAAATAAAACAATATGTTCCAAGCTCCCTCTCCTCGTAGCAGTTCACTACAATAACTTGAATGAAAGTGACATGCTTTTGTTGGAAAATGTTGACTTGTAGATAGATTGTTTCTACCACCACATAGTTGGAGACATCCTTGGAAGTCAGCTAGCTGACACCTCAAGACAGGATCAGCCAACAGTTCTACTGCAGTTTTTCAGTCCAATAAGTTTGTATCAAGTTTTTATATTTGGACCTTACTAGTGTGCTCTTCAAAATGGCATTGCATCTAGCTATTGGTTATTTTTTTGTTTTCATGTCTTAACCTGAATAAAGAAAGACTTGAAAATTCTTAGTCTATGCATGCTTCCAGATTGATTCTTGGTATCAGATACTAGAAGTAATGCACACAAGTCTGTGGGACCAGATGGGTTACACCCAAGGGTGCTGAACGAGTTGGCAGATGTGCTCACCAAGTCTCTTTCCATGATTTACCTAAAATCATGGCAAACTGGGGAGGTCCCATTGGACTGGAGGGTAGCAAATGTGACACCCATCTACTAGAAAGGCAGGAAGGAGAATCCAGGAAACTATAGACCTGTCAGTCTGACCTCGGTGCCAGGGAAAGACATGGAGCAGGTCATCTTGAGTGCCATTAAAAGTCATATAATGGACAACCAGGGGATCAGGCCTAGTCAGCATGGGTTTATGAAAGGCAGGTCCTGCCTGACAAACCTGATCTCCTTCTATGAAAAAATGACCCAACTATTGGATGAGGGAAAAGCTGTGGCTATTATCTACCTGGATTTTCAAAAAGCCTTCAACACAGTTCCCCATAGAATTCTCATAGAAAAACTGGCTGCTCATGGCCTGGATGAGCGAACGGTCTGCTGGGTCAAACACTGGCTGGATGGACGGTCCCAGAGAGTGGTGGTCAATGGAGCTAAATCCAGCTGGTGGCCGGTGTTCCTCAGGTTTCAGTGTTGGAACCATTTCTGTTTAACATCTTTATTGATGATAAGGACATAGAGTGTATCATCAGTAAATTTGCAGATGACACCAAGTGGGACTGTCAATATGCATGAGGATAAGGAGGCTCTACAGAGAGACTTAGATAGATTGGATTGGTGTGCCAACGTTAACGGGATGAGCTTCAACAAGGCCAAGTGCCAGGTCCTGCACTTGGGCCACAAGAACCCCCTGCATGGCTACAGCCTTGGGGAGGTGTGGCTGGAGAGCTGTGTGGAAGAGAAGGATCTGGGGATTCTAATTGACAAGCAGCTGAACATGAGCCGGCAGTGTGCCCAGGTGACCAAGAAAGCCAACGGCATCCTGGCTTGTATTAGAAATAGTGTGACCAGCAGAAGTAGGGAGGTGATAATCCCCCTGTACTCTGCACTGGTGAGGCCACACCTGGAGTATTGTGTCCAGTTTTGGGCACCTCAATACGGGAGAGATATCGAGGTGCTGGAGCAAGTGTAGAGGAGGGCAACGAAGCTGGTGAAGGGCCTGGAGAACAAATCCTATGAGGAGAGATTGAAGGAGCTGGGACTGTTTATTTTGTAGAAGAGAAGGCTGAGGGGAGACCTCATCACTCTCTACAGCTACCTGAAAGGACATTGTAGAGAGGTTGGTGCTGGTCTCTTCTCACAGGTGATTAGTGACAGAACAAGGGGGAAGGGCTTTAAACTGTGACAAGGGAGGTTTAGACTGGACATTAGGAAAAAATTTTTCACAGAAAGAGTGGTCAGACAGTGGAATAGGCTGCCCAGGGAGGTGTTGGAGTCACCATCCCTGGATGTGTTTAAGGGTCGTTTGGATGAGATGCTGGGGGATATGGTGTAGGGGAGAACTTTGTAGAGAAGGGCTGATGGTTGGACTTGATGATCTCAAGGGTCTTTTCCAACCTGAATGATTCTATGATGCTAAGTATATTTCAGCTTAAACTCCCTGTTCCAGTTGCCCCAGTTCCTCTCTCTGTCCTGTATTAGATGAAGAAATCTAGCTAGAAAATTTTTATGAATATAACAATATTGGGTTATTATTACATAACATAGTTGTCATATCATTTGTTTTTGCCTGTGACATCCCTAGTCTAATACTGGCAAAGAATCATTACAAACTACGTTCAGAGGTATTCAATGAGTAATATCACTTACCCACCTGCTTAAAAAGCACTGTAAATGAGAAAATGTGGTTTTGAGGGGAGTGGTTACTGCTATGTCCTGTGGCTGTAGTTTACATATCAGGTCCCATTCTTAAAAATTAGAGATGCAGTTTCCAAAAGCATGTAAGGCTTTTCATCTAAACTCCCCGGTTGCATTCAGGGCAGAAGTAAATGAGATTTAGTAAAGTAAGACTCAACAAGAATATATTTACTTTTTTTTTTTTTCTGACTCCATACTGTAAGAATAAGAAACAAAACTATACAGCAATTTTTTATAGAAAGTGAACATTGTGTGTAAAATATATTGGTCTCATTAGACAGGCCCTCTGAATCAGTCTTTTTACTTGACGGTCTAATCCAAATTCACAGCTAAAATTTACTGGGGCAGTAGCATTCCAACCTAGAAAATTCAGAAGCTGTGAAATCGACTGAGATTTATCAAAGCTTAAAGAAATATCTCCTTTCTGCAGTCTTGCAGCCCAGTTCAACAGTTTACCAATAGACTGCCTGCCTTCTTTTATTCCCCTGCTCCTTGCTCCTGAGTGCTCAGAACTAGGTTATCAGTCCTCAGATAAGGCTTGTCTTTTGTCCTTCTAGATCTCTGTTTTCCTGAATAGAAAGCAAACAAGACTCTTTTCACACTCAATTATACTTGACTGTGGAGATTATATAATTTAGTAAGTAAATAAAATTGGGATCTCTAGATGTGAGAGACTGAAATGTCTTATGACTGCCTCAAAGCTTGCTTGTGTCTGTGCAAACCTCCAAGAGAAGCTGCTGCAGCCTGTGAATTGGTCTGGGGGATGTCGCCCAGAGAAGCGGGAGTGTATTGGAGGATGTACCCCCCCACTTCTTTGTGGTTGCACTGTCTGGACTCTTTACACAAGCCTCAAAGGGGCAGACTGTACTGAGCTGGCCCCATCCTGTAGCCATTTGTGACTCTACTGTGTAGGCCAGGCCCCATGCCTGCATTGCCAATGAACTGATAAGAGGCAAAGGTTCCTGCCCTGAAGCCAGATGCAACAAAACCTGGGGGCCAGAGGAAAAAAAACCTAAAGGTGGGCAGATATGTTAATCAGTGGATAGGATGAACTTAAGGCAGCAGAAAATTTTGCTCAGTGTGCATCTACCATTGAAGCTTGATTCGTGTGCACCCACCACTGAAGAACTGAAGACTGAGGACCAATGGGACGTCGCTGGATCCATGGTGGTGACTATTCTTGCAGCCCTATCCCGCATCCTTGCTTTATTTCTGCCTTTTCCTTCCATTCTGTCCTATCGCTACCCCTCTTCATTTCTTTAATAATAAAAACCTGGTTTGGGTGTATGGCACTTGACCTTGTTTGTGTCTTAATCTCGCTCTTGGGATCATATCGAAACCTTCCCCAACATTGGATCGGGACGCTAGATTAGCGGCGTCATGTGCGAGAAAAATCACTGGATTATGAGGCATAACACTTGCAGTGATTAACCAACAAATGCTTTAGGCTAGCTGAAGAGAATATAAAGGATTGGTATGTATTAATCAATAGATAAAAGACTTCAAAGTTCAATGATGGTCTGTTAAACCATTTGAAATCAGCTATGTTAGAAAATAATGTACACTGCCTTCCCTTCTCTTAATTAAAGGAATCCATTGGACTGTAAAATCTGGATTCTTCTCAATTAGAGATTTGAGTTGTCTTTAGCAACAATCTTTTTCCAGCGTTTTGCTTAGATAAAGAACAAGGCCATGACATAAGGGATTCATATTATTAAATAGTGGACAACTAAAAATAAGGACAATGTGTAATGGGACAAAATAAAAAGTTGAAAAGATTAAAAGAGAGATTTACCAGTAATTGAAAATGTACCTATATAAACCTCCTGGGATCAGGAAGCTTTTCCATAAATCATTTCATGTGTCAGATAAAAAATAATAAAAGGCTCATGATTAACTTTTAATTGTTTAATCCTTGCATAAAAATTGTATTATACCTACAAAATATAAATTTGATTACTGGCTGTTGACAGTTACCTTTTTTAAACTGGACACTGAGTTGTCCCTGTAGTTAAATTTGTATAAATAAATACTTTTCACTATTTTGTTACTGCTGAGGCACAATTTTTTTGCTAAAACCATATTGAAATTGAAATCTCATTAAAAAAAAATTAACTGATGGTGAATTTCTCATGGAATGAAATCTCTTTAAGTTTTCATGTAATTTAAGGCATGTATTTTCTACCTTTAATATCTACCCTAGATATCTTTAATAGCTACCCTATATATCGCACTAGATCTCCTAGTGTGGTTGATACACCTCAGTCAGTTGTGCTGAACACAACTAAATTACTGTCTGATTAACAGAAGAACCATTAAAACTGGTTGGGGTTTTTTTTCATTTTACGTAAGGAAAAAGGGAGAACATCCGACATAAAGGCCTATCAGCACAGTGGTGATTTTTAAAGGAGCTTAAACTGTTAAAATGAGATTATATAGAAATTGCTCATGATACAAATCTAGGAACCTCTTCAGAGGTGGTTCATTTATGCAATCACATTATTAGCTGTATCCCAATTTTACATGTTGTTGTCTCCCATCCTAGATTTCTTTTTCCAGTTAGGTCCGTCTATTCAAAATCTTCCTTTTTTTTTTTTTTTTTTTTTTTTTTTTTATGAAAGGAAGACACTGCAGGTGCTAACAGTAACTCATATTTGATGATCTTTACTTAATCAATATGATCTACATGTTGCTTATTTTCCTTTGTTCTGCTTGATTGTTTTGCTGCTTGGGGATATTTTAACACTTAGTGATGAGCAAAGGGTTTGTAATGATCTGAGTTTAAATCATGAAGTAGTGAACAGTTCATTCTAGCGAATTTTTAAGTGAAGTACTCTGGAGGATTTTTTTTTTAATGAAAACAAATGTCAGCTGATCTTTTTAATTATTCAAATTTGCTTCACTTCAAACATGTTCCATTAGAAATTATAATTCATTTTTTCCATCAATATGAAGTTACACTGAAAGCCCTAGCTAATACAGGTGATTACAGCCATTCAGTAGCTGACTCTAGTGAAATTAGGAGCATTCGTATCAGCTGAAAAGTCCCTTCTCCCTCATTCAGTGCAGTAATGTAACAGAGCATGTTAGAAAATGAGTTAGCTTCATTGAAAGACAAATGGCAGTAGCCAAAAGATAAAAACATCCCTTGACTTATCAAGCTTTGAAAACCATACTTGTAGCTACAGAACTTTTTTGATTTAAGCTATTAAGTTGAGGGATGGTTGATTGATTTATGTTTAGGACTTCAAATGTTTTGGAATTGTTAATTTTTGCTCCACAAATTATATTGGTTACCATGACCATGTGGAAACAGTGTATCAGAGTGTAATGCAGTCATCTCCTGCCTTAGAGGGTGGAAAGCTTTTGTTGGCATTGCTTCAGAAGGCAAAGGAAAAGAGCTTCAACTCCTTGAACAGGTATCCTGTAGGGCTACTCCATGTATATTAATGTCTTCTGGGGAGTTTCATCTGGGTGCAATTAGGAGGGAAAAGCATACTCAGGAATTCCTGAACAAGATACGATTTCTGCATTTGTTGCAAGTCCCTGGGAGACCAGAAATAAATGTCTGAAAACTTGAATCTGTTATGGATATAAGACACATTGGGAGTCTTATGAGGTCTGGGCAAAGTGAACAATAATCATAACTGCCTGTAACATAGACCAGACACAAATTCTGATCAGACTGGCTGGAAAAGAATTCATGATGCCACAGATGGATAAACAAATGTATTTCATCTATTTCAAGGGGAAAAAAAATAATCACTATTCCGTTCCTGATAGCTCTCTGAACCTCTCATATCTAATTTACTATCACCTGCTCTGCTAAATTCAGATTTGAGGACAAGCCCTATGTGTCACCCACTGTCCTCATTACATTTGACAAAGCTTGGATGTTCTTTACTGAGAAAAGCATAGGAATTTTTTTTTTTCCTGAACACACAGCAGTCACATTCAGAAAAGACAAAACTAATAGGAACATGGCTTACAAGAGCCAATGGAGCACACAGAAGAAAAGCTATTAAGTAGAAACAGTACCTAAGGCTCAGTAAGTATTCAAACAGGTTTTTTTCAAACAGTCTTCTTTCTTTCCTTCTCTCTCTCCTTCTTAATCCTCTTTTTTTTTTTTTCCTGTCCTTTCAAGAACCCGGCTGACTGCAACTATGTTTGTTGAGATGAAGCAAAATTTGTGAAATTATGGTTCTCCAAAAATGGGGACACAAAACTGAAGTCTTTTTCTGGAAACTGAAGTCTTTTTCTGGAAAGGCAAGCATCTGAATTATGTCCCTATGTAAGCTCTACCAGCACCTCCTCAAGTGCATCAGCCTTAAGCTCCAGGGCCTGAACGGTGCCTTTATCTGCAGATCCAGAGCATAGGCAGATCTGAAGGGCTGCGTGTCCTTTGGCAGCAATGGTACCAGTGGGCTATGATAGGAGAAGGGGCTTTCCCAGTTCTAGAGTACTTCTAGTATTTTTCTGAACACAGACCTGGGGGTTTTGTTTGTTTTATTATTTAAAATACCATATTCTTCTCAGCTGTGAATGGAAATGGAGGATTCACTATGGGTTATGCAAAATGTATTTCTCACTTATGTCTGTTTCTCTAAGATTAGTGATTAAAACACATTTGTTCCTCTTTGATGTGCAGCCTCACTTTCTCTTGTCAGAGCCATTAAATACATGCACTGGTAGTAAGAAATATATATTTAGAAAACTTGATTTTGAAAACTTTTTTTTTCCCGCAAGTCTCCTGTGACATACTCCAATCACGTAAATGCATTTTGTTACAGTTTGAAGAGTTATTCCTCCCCTTTGGGAATCTTAAACCATAGTCTATGAAGTAAAAGAATGATTTTCATGAGCCAAAGTATTCAAGATCTTTGTAGTTCTCCTAAAGGGAACTGCCACAGAAATGAGGAGTTGGGACTTATTTCCATTTCCTACATCAACTCACAAAGCCCGTCTGGCTGCAGTACAGTCTTGGAAGACATGCCTCCTCTTAAACTGACAGTCTGCTCACTCCACTGACTATACTGGGAGAGCAGGTGTGAGGCAGCCTAGCCTCCCAGCTTACACTTCTGCCTTAGGTTGTGTAAATTTCTTCCAATCTTCAAAGCCTTGCACACTTGATAGTGTTCATCCTCTACTACAGTAGAGTTGTTTTCCTGATGCCCTTTCCCAAACCTTCCTACGAAGATTTTGGGACTGCTCAAGGTGAAAACATTGTTTTTACTTCCCTGAACTCCAAGAATAAATTGATCTATTCACACTTTGCTCTAGACGTACACTTGGATGTATGGTGAGGCAATATCCTAGTTGTATCCTAAATGCACATCCAACATTAGCATCTCCACTCATGTAAGTACATCCACAGTTAAAGTTACTGTGCATGCTTTGGCCTGGATCTTTAACTGAGTTACCAGCATGATGTTTTATTTCTTCATCAGTTGCAGTGTCATCACTAATTATAGCCTACGATGGTTATGGTGCTCTTTATTATTCTATATTATCTGTATCTCTTACTTATTAGAAAGTCAGCTAATGTCAAGGAAGCATCCCAAGTGAGTCTGGACTGTCCTTTACAAAACCTCTTTAAGTGGAGAGGCTCAAGGGCTGTTGCTAACTGCAGTTAATTACCTCTGTTTACTTCTGCTTCTAAATTTTAATCTACTCCTTTCCCTAGAACAGCTTGCAAAGTTTTGTGTGTACTGTGATTCCTTGTTGATTTAAATTAGTATTTAATGCGTTTTAAGAGGCATGCTGGCCTTGTTAATGTGAGCACAACAGGTGCATGACTAATTCAGGAAATGAAAAAGACATTTATGCTGCTGGACAATTCAGTGGCTGACAATTCAGAACTGAAATTTCTCCAGGACTGAAAAAACACCTATGTGACTTGTTTAGCTACCTGGAGATATTGTTTATCTGTGTATGAATATATATTACAAATTTTTCTTTATATGTGTTTTATCCTCGTCTGTATTTATTCCTGCAAGAAAGTTTCTGGTGGATAAGATATTACACAGCACTTCTAGAGGGAGAGGGGAGAATTTGTGTGTGCATGGGTGCCAGCAATGAATGTATTGGTATCTTGGGGGAAAAACTGTTACTCAGAAGAGTTAAGACAATCAAACCTACCCTTCAGTCCACCTGAAAACTGTGGAACTATACCAAACGTACAACTACAGATATACCTTTTATGAAAACAAAATGCGGAAAATCTGAAAACTATTTTTCCATGAATATCATGAACAGTGGGAAAATTGGAAAAATAATTACTTTCTCCAATTACCTAACCCACTAAAAAAAGTTATTTGATATCTTTTAAAAATAATTACATTTGTCAAAGTGTTGCATAGTGCTTATCAACTTAATTTGCTCACTGGGAACCATATTATTTCTTCTAAAAAAGAGGAAGACAATAATTTTTGTCCAAGTAATTTGTTTTATTTTAACAGTGTATCAATGACATCATCATGGTAAGTTCAGTATAACTAGAATGAGCAAAAACGAAGCTGTGTTTTTAAATTACACATTCCATGAGATCAGACAAGTGAAAATGGTGATTGTAACTTTTATAATGATCACCTATGTTAAAATAGTTTAAGAAGGAATTTTTAGCTCAATATTTTTAAAACCTATTCCCAAACTATGGTGTGACAAGGTAATGTATAAATTAGAGTAATTAAGACCACTACAGACCAAGAATATTATAGAGATTTTGTAGCCACTCAATTCTCCTTTCTCTTAATGACACACTTCCTTTCATTTTATGGATATTTCAAGGCTTTTGACCCCTTTTTACTAGTTAGAATCTAACATTCTCCTGAGGTTCATCATTCATTCATTTATCTTTGAGGCAGGATTGGACAATGGCTATACTTATTTCTATATTCATGTATTTCATGACTGGTTGATGGATTTAAAATAGTTGACACTGATTCAAGGTCATTTTGACTAAAGCTGTTCAATATCAGAATGCCTCTTGTTTTGTCTCCAGTTCTTTGCTATGGAGAGAATATTAGGCTCTATATTTGTCATAAAGGTCCTGTAGCACAGACTAAATTTCTGTTAAATCCAAATATCAACTTATGGTTTAATTTTATTCCCTGAAATGTATTTCTGAAAGCGTGTCAGAGTTATAATTTTATTGCTGGTATCATTTGCTGCAGATGTCACAATTTTCTAAGTATTGCGTGACATTTAGCAATGCATGATACTGGAGGGCTGTAACACTTACGAAGACCTCATATATGAGTTTAGCAAAAGCCCACAACTATCTGCAAGCACAGATGAGTATAATCATCTGACATATTTAGATAAATAAATTTTGCTCAACTGAGGACAAATGTAACCCACTGTATTACTTAATACTACAGATATATAGACATATAGACAAAAGTCAATCTCACACCTACACACAGAGGTACCTTCCTCCACTCACACTGCTCCTTGCCTCATTCCCTTTCTTGTTTTGAGGTTAATTTTGGAAGACTCAGAGCAACCTTTGTAAAGGTTTGGGCACAACACTTACCCTGCCTGATTTTGATTCAAATTCTTAAAACAGGCCCATCTTGAAGGCATGATTCAGCAGCTTCATCTGACACCTGCAATGAAGCAGTGATGGCATCCTTTTACATCACAGTGGCAACACTCCTGGGAAAATAAACCTGAATTAAGACAGATAGAATTTCCAAATTTACACATTGATTCATTGAATGGTCTACATGGGTAGAAGTCTGCAGTGCCCAGTGGTCTGTATGGCATCCAAAGCCAAACCCCTTTGCATGTCATCTTCCATGTGGACATAGTGATTCAGTTACTAAATCAGAAACAAGTGATATATAAAAAGGTTAGTTCCTGCCTGCCAGTTCTCTGAAACACATTATATTCTAAGAGAACCCTGTTTCCAGGAGAGATGATGGATACCAGAATAGCAATGAAAGTTCACAAACATTCATATACTGCAGAAATATTTTTGGACAGGTGCTGTCATGCAAAGCTATGTTACTATGCTGAGCTCCGGGGGTAGCCAATGCTGACCATTTCTAATTAAGTTCCACTTGGTGCTCTCACTGTCTTTTCCCCTAAGAGACACACCTCCCACACTCAGCTTGCTAATAATTCCTCTTCCTCCTCCCTCACCCATGCAGGATTTGACCCACAGCTGGGGACTATGAATCCATCAGTTCACCCACCCTGTGTGGACATGTTTAAGAAAGCTGTGATGTTACATGCGTGTTGTGTCTGCACAACACATGTAAATATATGGCTGCCCAACCTTTTAAACACTGATGCCTTTGAATTTTCTCTGCTACATGGCATTCCCTTCTCCACTTCTTTGTCCTTTTGTTTGTTGTAGGAAAGAGAGGTTACGTTTTTATCTTGTGTTATTTATATACAAGTATTTATGCATTTTGCCTACCCAGAGAGAGAGGATAAAATAATAAAGGAACTGAGGAGTCTTCCACAGACCTTTACCTTCTTTCCTGGCATTATCACCTTCCCCCTTTTTAAGGGTGAGGGGAATAAAGAGCCAACAGGCCAATTTTCCCTGTTTCCATAGGTTTACACACTCTCTACAGTCACATTACCTTACACAGGTGAAGGGCTGTGAACAACAGCAGTCAAATTGATTGGATTAATTCAAGATAAACAAGTTGATAGTTTAGCATGTAGAAGGTGTTTCTCCTTTTTACTTCTTTATTATCAGGGAATTATGAGCAGCAATCATGTCTGTTTGTCATTTTGTTTACCATTTTCACAGATGCAGCATCTTTGTCATTACATCATTGCCTCGTTTCTCTCATTTGGAAATTGGATTACATTAAACTCCAGTCATCGTAGTGGGCTTTAAGTAACAGAATCACAGAATCATCTAGGTTGGAAAGGACCTTGAAGATCATCTAGTCCAGCCATTAACTAGCACTGAGAGTTCCCAACTACACCATATCCCTAAGCGCTATGTCGACCCTACTCTTAAACACCTCCAGGGATGGGGAATCCACCACCTCCCTGGGCAGACCATTCCAACGCCTAACTACCCATTCTGTAAAGAAATACTTCCTAATATCTAGTCTAAACCTTCCCTGGCGCAACTTGAGGCCATTCCCTCTTGTTCTATCACTTATTATTTGGTTAAAGAGACTCATCCCCAGCTCTCTGCAACCTCCTTTCAGGTAGTTGTAGAGGGCAATGAGATCTCCCCTCAGCCTCCTCATCTCCAGACTAAATAACCCCAGTTCCCTCAGCTGTTCCTCGTAGCACATGTGCTCCAGACCCTTCAACATCTTTAGACCCTTCACCATCTTCGTTGCCCTTCTCTGGACACGCTCGAGTAATTCAATGTCCTTTTTGGAGTGAGGGGCCCAAAACTGAACACAGGAATCGAGGTGCGGCCTCACCAGTGCCGAGTACAGGAGTAGGATTACTTCCCTGTCCCTGTTGGCCACGCTATTCCTGATACAAGCCAGGATGCCATTGGCCTTCTTGGCCACCGGGGCACACTGCTGGCTCGTGTTCTGCCGGCTGTCAATCAACACCCCCAGGTCCCTCTCTGACTGGCAGCTCTCCAGCCACTCCTCCCCAAGCCTGTAGCGCTGCTGGGGGTTGTTGTGGCCCAAGTGCAGCACCCGGCATTTGGCCTTATTGAAACTCCTACAGTTGGCCTTAGCCCATCGCTCCAGCCTGTCCAGGTCTCTCTGCAGAGCCTCCCTACCCTCGAGCAGATCAACATTCCCACCCAACTTGGTGTCATCTGCAAACTTACTGAGGGTGCACTCGATCCCCTCATCTAGATCATCAATAAAGATCTTAAACAGGAGTGGCTCCAACACCGAGTCCTGGGGGACACCACTCGTGACTGGCCGCCAACTGAATTTAACTCCATTCACCACAACTCTTTGGGCCCGGCCGTCCAGACAGTTTTTTACCCAGCAAAGCGTGCGATCATCCAGGCCATGGGCAGCCAGTTTCACGAGGAGAATGCTGTGGGAAACAGTGTCAAAGGTAAAACAAAGTCAAGGTAAACAACATTCACAGCCTTTCCCTCATCCAATAAGCAGGTTGCCCTGTCGTAGAAGGAGATCGGGTTTGCCAAGCAGGACCTGCCTTTCATAAACCCATGCTGAATGGGCCTGATCATCTGGTTGTCCCATATGTGTTGTGTGATGATACTCTGGATGAGTTGCTCCATCAGCTTCCCAGGCACCAAAGTCAAGCTGACAGGCCTGTAATTTCCTGGATCATCCTTCCAACCCTTCTTATAGATGGGCGTCACATTGGTCAGTTTCCAATCTGTCGGGACCTCCCCGGTCAGCCAGGACTGCTGGTAAATGATGGAAAGCGGCTTGGTGAGCACCCCAGCCAGTTCCTTCAGCACCCTCGGGTGTATCCCTTCAGGTCCCATAGACCTGAGTGTGTCCATGTGATGCAGTAGGTCACTGACTATCTCCTCCCGGATTGCGGGGGGGTTGTTCTCCCAGTCTCTGTCTTCTAGCTGAGCAGGCTGGATTCCCTCAAGACAACTAGTCTTGTTATTAAAGACTGAGGCAAAGAAGGCATTAAGCACCTCCGCCTTTTCCCCATCGTTTGTTACCATGTTTCTTCCTGCGTCTAACAGGGGTTGGAGGCTCTCTCCGTTCTTTCTTTTGCTGCTCACATACTTATAGAAACATTTCTGGTTGTCCTTGACTGCAGAAACCAGATTAATTTCCAGCTGGGCTTTAGACCTCCTGATTTCCACCCTGCATAGCCTCACAACATCTTTGTAATCACTGTGAGTGGCTAGCCTCTTCTTGCCAAGAGCTGTAACCTCTCCTTTTCTCCCTGAGTTCCTGCCCAATCTTCCTGTTCAGCCAGGGTGGTCTTCTCTGTCACCGGCTTCTCTTACAGCACCTGGGGACCGCCTGCTCCTGAGCCATTAACACTTCCTTCTTAAAGAGTGTCCAGCCTTCCTGGAACCCTATACCCTTCACTCTTCATCTTCCCTTGCACTGACTGATGACAGAAATACTCAAATACCAGTGTCTTCAAACACTACATTTGCAGCCTGCCAGAACATTGCAAAGATTTAATCCAAGGGTGACAGTTTCCTCTCAAAACCAAGAACAAAGAAATCATGTGGTTAGAAAATTTGACTCATATGATATTAAAGTTATTTCAGATATATTTCAGAATATTTCAGCTAGAGGCTTCATTGTTACTTTTCACTTTTGAGACCAGTGAGGTAAAAGTAGGAAAATACATATGTTCAGCAAAGAGATGAGGCCAGTGAGACAGATCAGACAAGGAAATATAGCAGGGAAGGAAGCAGAAACAAAGAATCAGTTGCAGCTGGCTACATAGGGACACCAAGGAATGAATTTGCGCCACCACCGGCACAGAGCATCCTCATCTTCCAGCCTCCATTTTAGAATGCTCTTGGTTCAGCGTAGAATTATTTCTTTTCCTTTATTTCTTCCTTCAATTCACAGAAAATTTAGCTCTAATACCTGGAAGCACTGGGCAAGAGAGAAGCCCTTTCTGACATGCCATACGTCGTACATAGCATAGAGAAAATCACTGCCTGAAATACATTTACAGTCTGAATAGCTTAGTTTTTAAACAAAACAATTTCTGCATGAAATGCTGCCCAAGTCACTGAGATGTGTATAGATGTGTCAATGTCAGAAGATACCTATTTTTAAGAAGAATGGAAAGGGTTTAGACATAAGGGGAAGAGTACTGTGAACTTGACAAAGTTCACAAATGACTGTATTAATAAATTTGACAGATTTCCAAATCCTGAATTTTGTAAGTCCTATGTGTCTCTGAATCAGTTAATTGCATACCAATTTGGTGCCTGAGGCTTTACACTATTGGTTTAATGCTCCACAAAATTCATTGGCCGAGCTGAGAGTTATTAGCGGCTCTCAGTTTAATTGCTACCTTTCATTCTTGTTAAAAAACAGCTGCAGTGACTACAGTAAAAAAACCCAACAACAAACCAAACAAAAAAAACCAACAGCAGCAACATGGGCAAATATTTACAGACATCAAATGCTACAGTGACACCAAGTGGTTAAATGCTAGAGTTCAGTTAGCAAGTACAAGACTGTCTTCATTCCAACACTTCTCATTTCTTTCTTATTTTGTCTTTCCTTCCTCCACCATGGGACACAATGTCAGTGTTAGTGTTCAAATATATTTTCCATAGCAGCCTATAGCTCTTTCTACATAAACCATTAATAAAAATCTAACAGTCCTCAAAAAAAACCCGACACATTTTGTTCCAGTAAAAGAAGAAAATGGTTAAAGGTTTTGTATTCCCCGATAGGGCCCTTTGCTCCTGCTTACACCACATGTTAGACAATGGTGACCAATTCACTGAGTGTATGTGTCTAAGTGAAATGGCTGAGGACTTTTTTAAAAAAAATATAAGTTTGAGAAGTGTCTGTTGCTTCTCCCTCAAACAATTTAAATGCATGCATCTTTTTGGTGACAGAAAGGACTGCAACAGAGGTTTGTAACTTGCCTTAAGATCTTAATTACACTAATTGTAACAAGACCTTTTCTCCACTGAGACTTTTGTTTGGACAGACACCCAAAAATGATCAATCACAATGCATATGCATGCAACATGGCTTCCCACCCATGTAATAATGCTCCTTTACTCTTAGGTCTACTTTAGTTCAGCAATCCAGAAGGATTTTTTTTTTTCTCCATATTTAGAACTTGAACCAATAAAACATCAATACTGGGGAAAAAAAAAAAAAAAAAAAAAAGGTTTTGCTTGATACTCTTATTATATACATAATATTTGATTACATGATACTACTATTTTTGTTGGCATTATTATTGCACTTCCATAACTGTTTACCCTCAGTCTCAGTCTCCTGTGATATATACCTTCCTCAGATACCACTATAGTAGCTATGTCATGTAATAATAAAAAATCATTTTGATTTCCAAGACTTACATTGGGCTGATCCAGGAATGTATTCCCAATTAAGAACAAGACTCTGCCAGATATTTTAACTCTATAAATGCACTTAAATTACAGACTTGATATTACTCAGAAGTTAATTCAGAAAAAAAAATTAGGACTCATTAATTTGGAAGTAAGCAGAGTTAAACAAATACTTTAGAAGTCTAGCTGTTACTGTAAAAAACCCCAAAGTCAGTATTACTAATTATAAACACATTGACATATTAATCCACTTAAATATCTAGAGAATAATCGAAGAAATTCCTGTATTACTGCACAGGAACTGCAAATCCACTGGCATGGAACTACTAGCCCAAAGGTTTTAACTTATTAAATTATGTTCTAGGAGATGTTGATTGGACTGGAGGGTGGCAAATGTGACACCCATCGACAGGAGAGGCAGAAAGGAGAATGCAGGAAACTATAGACCTGTCAGTCTGACCTCGGTGCCAGGGAAAGTCATGGAGCAGGTCATCTCGAGTGCCATTAAAAGTCATATAATAGACAACCAGGGGATGAGACCCAGTCAGCATGGGTTTATGAAAGGCAGGTCCTGCCTGACAAACCTGATCTCCTTCTATGAAAAAATGACCCAACTATTGGATGAGGGAAAAGCTGTGGCTATTATCTACCTGGATTTTTGAAAAGCATTCAACACAGTTCCCCATAGAATTCTCATAGAAAAACTGGCTGCTCATGGCCTGGATGAGCGAACGGTCTGCTGGGTCAAGCACTGGCTGGATGGATGGTCCCAGAGAGTGGTGGTCAATGGAGTTAAATCCAGCTGGCGGCCAGTCACAAGTGGTGTTCCTCAGGTTTCAGTGTTGGAATAATTTCTGTTCAACATCTTTATTGATGATAAGGACATAGAGTGTATCATCAGTAAATTTGCAGATGACACCAAGTTAAGCGGGAGTGTCAATCTGCATGAAGATAGGGAGGCACTACAGAGAGACTTGGATAGGTTGGATCGGTGGGCCAACGTTAACGGGATGAGCTTCAACAAGGCCAAGTGCCAGGTCCTGCACTTGGGCCACAACAACCCCCTGCATGGCTACAGCCTTGGGGAGGTGTGGCTGGAGAGCTGTGTGGAAGAGAAGGATCTGGGGGTTCTAATTGACAAGCAGCTGAACCCAGGTGGCCAAGAAAGCCAACGACATCCTGGCTTGTATTAGAAATAGTGTGACCAGCAGAAGTAGGGAGCTGACAGTCCCCCTGTACTCTGCACTGGTGAGGCCACACCTGGAGTATTGTGTCAGTTTTGGGCACCTCAATATGAAAGAGATATCGAGGTGCTAGAGCGAGTGCAGGGGAGGGCAACGAAGCTGGTGAAGGGCCTGGAGAATAAATCCTATGAGGAGAGATTGAAGGAGCTGGGACTGTTTATTTTGAGGAAGAGAAGGCTGAGGGGAGACCTCATCACTCTCTACAGCTACCTGAAAGGACATTGTAGAGAGGTTGGTGCTGGTCTCTTCTCACAGGTGATTAGTGACAGAACAAGGGGGAACGGCTTTAAACTCCAACACGGGAGGTTCAGACTGGACATTAGGAAAAAATTTTTCACAGAAAGAGTGGTTAGACAGTGGAATATGCTGCCCAGGGAGGTGGTGGAGTCACCATCCCTGGATGTGTTTAAGGGTCATTTAGATGAGATGCTGGGGGATATGGTGTAGGGGAGAACTTTGTAGAGAAGGGCTGATGGTTGGACTCGATGATCCCAAGGATCTTTTCCAACCTGAATGATTCTGTGATTCTATGATTCTATGATATGTATGTACATAAATTACCATCAGAAGTCTTGATTCCTTCTATTTATATGGAAAATTATTCAGGATGAAAGTGGAGGATTTTATATTTTTGCCACTAGAAGAGTTTTCTTCTGGGAAATAGTCAGCAATTCCACACAGAATGAAGGGGAAAAAAAAAAAAAAAAAAAAAAAAAGTACACATCCTCTCTTTACTTTCCCTATTTACTGGGAAAATTGAGTTGTAGTTTTGTCAAGTTCCTATTGCTCTTGCCATATGAATGAAGAAGGAACTGAATGACAAAAAACCAACATCATGCACAAAACTATGTGGCTTACTATTACTCTTCTCTTCCCTTGCCTGGTGAGCCATCCCTTATTTATTCTGCAAGTTAATAAGGTGACAGACAGAAAGGCAAAGTCTGATCAGGCGTTTATGAGATTGACCTAATAGATACTGTAGGTCCAGAAAGAGTGATTTTAGAATTCTGAAAAATGGATAATTTCAATTCTGGCCTGAAGATTAAAGATATTACAGTACAGTCTAGGCAGTGTGCGGGTGTTTTTTGTTTTGGTTTTTTTTTTAGTGAATAACCAGAGACAATAATTTAAATACTTGGTTTTCCCAAGGCTCCAGTGCCTGGCTGTAGCAGATTAGGCAGCCCAGTTAAATGAGAGATGATGAGAAAGAAAATGAGTGTCTTGAAAACACTACCCTTTGAAAATATAGATTATGAAGCTAAAAGTGTGTAAGGTAAACAGGAAAAAGTCTCCATTTGTTTGATTTTTTGGCAGAGGAACACTACAGAAAGTTTCTCTGCATCAACTGTATGAATTTAGATGAATGGGAAAGATTTCACAGCTGAGCAGTTCCCTGTGCTTCATGGTAACAGATTCCATGCTGCTGTGAGTACGCAGGGAGTGCAATGTAGTTAGATTTAGCTCAGTTTGGAAAGATTCAGCAATAAGCTCTCCTTATCTTACTTTTCTCTTGAGTAGAAGCAGTCCTAAAGAAAGGAAATGCAAACAAACCATCACTCTTATGTTATATCCTACATGCTGACAAAGTTTCTAATTCCCCAAACCTTTATTAAATGTGGTATGGATCTAGCTCATTGCTCTTCCAACACAACTTTTAACTTGGAAGAAATTCCCTTCCGTGCTGGCAGCCATCACTTGTGTATCATGACTGAATGTGGGTGTATCTGCTTTTTAGTAAATGTAAGAAGGTTAATTTGCATGAGTTTTTAAGCAAATAGGAAAAACTTTCAGAACTTGTTATGGCTGCGAGACCAAATCCTGCACCTGTGCTTGAGTCACACTGTAATAAATGCAAATAGCAGACATATAGTGATTTTCAAACACTGAACTGTCTTGTCACTATATGAGAAATTAATTTCCTATCCCGTAGAGGCTGGAAGTCAGGTGAGAAATATCAATAGCAGATATTAAAAGGTTTCCGAACAAAACTTGCAAATATATGTATACATACATGCACATACGTATGTGCACATACATCCTTAAGTACCACATGTATTTCTGACTGTGAAAGGGCTACAAAACATAATAGCTTGAAGCCATGGCAAAACTGAAGCTTACAGATGGAGTAATTTCCTGAACAGTTCCCAAAGACTGGCAAGAACAAATCCAACTAACCTCTCAGAGGTCCGTGGCTAAAGGACGCTTCTCAGCCCAGCATCAGAAATGCAGCAGAACTGCAATCAGAAGCTCACAAGCTCCAAGCCTGAGCTGTCCCTCCCCAGGTTACAGGTGCCTTAACTCAGCTGTGTCATAGTGATACAGCACACTGCCCATACTGGATAGTGCCATGGTGATGCTAATAAAAACTAAGGAATTACAGAAGTTTTTCCAGACTGAAAGATGTCCTTAGCCTCATCAACCCACAGAAACTTGGCATGAAAGAAATAATCCATTTTCTGATTTGAAAACTAATAATATTTCAGTGCAAGCTCCTGGGTAGGTCTGTCTGACTGAATTTTCACCGTAGTCAAAGAAGCTTTGATTAGAGACAGTCTTAAAATTACCAGACATTAACAAAAAAGACATTAGTGTTCACTGCCCCACGTGCCCAGGCAAACAGACATTCTGCACTTAAAGAACATCTAAAAGTTGCTTTGGATACTGCCATGTTGAATTTTAAATTTGTTTGTTTCTTCATATTTTTCTGTGAAAAGATTAAATGTGTTTTAATCAGCTTATAAAGTTGCTATATTTTTAAGATAAAATCTTACATGTTATTACAAAATAAGGGCATTTTTGCTTTAAAATTCTAGTAGAGAAGATAAAGCCATAAAAGACACTGCACATGCTAGTTTTTGCTACAGATGCCTTTACCACATTTAGGAAAAACTGCATTTCACAGTACACTGCAAGGAATACTTTCTATGTTTTCCTCAAAGTATAAGACCTTACCACAGAACATACATGCTGTGAGGTGACCATAAACAGACTACAAAGCCTTTAAATTTTATTAACAAGACATAAAACTTTAACACCTTTACAAATAAACAGTGTGTTTTGAGAGAGGGGAGTTGTATTTTGTGAGCCCTCTGTGGAGATGCCCACTTACTCCTGAAATACCTATGCCCATACTGTTAGCAATTTCACACCCGTGCAACTCGGCAGCACTGTTCCAGACGTAAAACAAAACAAAACAACACCAAAATCCCTACATCAGTCAAAGATCAATAATAGACTGCTGAAAGCAATCATCTTACAATGAGTGGTAGCAGGGTGATAGCACTGAATAGATGAGAAACCATTACAGAAAATATAGAGGAAAGACTGTACCTTTGCACATGTGCACCTCTGTATAATTATATTGTAGTCTTTTCAGAGATAATTGCCACAGCTATGGAGTTAAGCTGTGAAGAAGCCTGTGGTCTTTTTCTGAAATGGATAAAGAAAATAGATAAATAGAAAATATCTATCTATCTATCTATCTATCAATCTATCTATCTATCTATCTATCTAATCTATCCAGTGAAAATATCACTAGAAAATATCAGTAAATATGTTTAGAGGTGCAAAGGGTCAAACTCAACCTTTAATGTAAGGAATAATGTTGAAGTCCCTTTGATCCAATAACAGAGATACCATAGGTATGTACATATTTCAATAAACCAAATTTTTGGTTAAAAATAGAAAAATACATATTGCATAGAGAACCTACTATCAATACCTGTTAGGCCTGTTTCAAACCAATAAAAAAAAACATCATGTGAAAATCATATGAAAATCCAAGGTCTCAGATGTCCTTGTAAGAGGTAGATAGAAGAGTGCAAGGCTCTTGTCTTGTTTCAAGTGATGGGTAATAATGAAGACACAGATATCCTTTGTTCAGTTTTTGATTCAGCAGTGATTTATCTTGCCCAATAGATAAAAAATTAGAATACAAACATGGACCTTAGAAAGTTTTTTCATGCTTCTAATTTTTTTTAAATTTTTATGCTTCTCTTTATCAGGGCATAACCTTTAAGGAAAGGATATCAGGTGGCCTGAAATCTTGTGCAAACTTTTTCTCCCCTGGGACCACAATAGATGCTCTTATCAAATCTTACAACAGTTGTAGAGTGCATGTGCCATGCCTATTTACCTACAAAAGCAATGAAAACCAAGAACCTGCCAGGAAATCAACAGGAAATTATTGTCAACAGAAATTAAGCTGGCTCCACCTAGCTCCTTTCTGTGCAAATACCACCTCTCCAGGCACATACCTAATGCAAATGATCAAGAACAAATTCGAAGATGGTGCTAAAAGAATTAATCTAGTAGGGTAGCAGATTTAAGAAATTATTTCCAGAACACTGATGTCAAAAGCAATTAAACAATCAGAAGATGACGAGATGATGAGCTCCAAAAACATTTCAGTGAAGTAACAGGCTGAAGTTCCCTGTTCTATGGAAGAGCAGGATTAAAAATGAGGTGATGAAAAGCAAAATGATGCAACATATCATCCCAGTAGAATTACAGTTATTGCCAACATATATAGCTGATAACTTTACCTATGTGTGGCAAGGTATCTATGTAACATAATATTTTATTTATATCAAGTAAATTAACTCTTTTCTTACCTGTACAAACATTTTTATTTATCTAATAAATCAAATTTCCACTAAATATGTGATGAAGAATTCATCACATTAGTGGCTGGAAAGATGCTGTCATTCAGAATACAGCTGTCAAAACTGAGTCATCACTCAGCCAAGGCTATAGGGGAACATTTTCTAGTGAACACACCTTTTTCTGCCTGGAGGACAGTTCAGGAACATAACTTCTTACCTAGTTCTTGATTCCATGAATTACTTCTCCATGTGAACATTTTCACAGGGCAAAATGTGTGCAGTAAGTTTCTAGGGAAAATGCTACCTGTTTCAAAAGCAGTATTGTCCCTTAGAAATACAGTATTCTTTAAAAATTAATCATACCACAACAGAAACTATCCCTAAAGCTTCAGTGAAATCTGGAAAAAGGCTAAACAGCAATCATTGAAAGAATCCTTAAAAAAAAAAGATTACTTGTTTTCACTGGGTATGAGACACTGTGATGCTGAGAAAAATCTTAAGAACTGTTTTGAACATTTAGGCCAGAGCTCTCATTAGCATGAAATACATGAAACACACTAATACAGAGTATACAAAGATAATTACCAGCCTTTCATCCAACAGCAACAGCAGAGTGTGGTTTAAATCCAGACTTCTTGGAAAACAGATCTGCTGCTGTAATAAAGTTATTGTTGAGTAGCTAAATTAGATATACTCTGGAGAAGGTGATTAGCAAACCTAGAAAAGGGTTGGCTGTTTTTTTGTTGGTTTGTTTGTTTGTTTGTTTGTTTTTTAATTCTGGATAGATCTGAAGAAGGTGAGAAGAAAGGAATCAAAGATTTCAGTACTGGAAAAAGACCTGAAACAATTAAATTCTGAGGCCTTCCCCTGATTGCTATGAGTTAGTTACATTTGCCTCGGTTGAACTACTATTTTTCAAACACACTGTACAGTAGAATCTTCCAACTAGAGAAAGATTTTTGAAATACCCTGCCTGGTAGAAAATAGCCATGTCCTCTGAGTTTCTTTTAACCCTACACTTGACATCCTTTCAGGTGCTGGAGCTGTGCATGAGACCTGACTCTCCAGAAGGACTTAGGCAGACAGAGAAATGAGGAAACCTTGTTTTGCTCAACTAATCTGTACCCACAAGGGAACCAAATAGCTTTTGGTGTGCACTCTGCTGCCTCTGTTTTCTTTTTCATGATGTCGTATGCTGCTGGGACATCTCTGAAGGTCAGTTTCCTCATGAAAATCCAGTCTGTTGTGCCTGAATGCTTTCTACAAAGTTAGAGCTGTTTTTTACTCAGTTTCATCTGTTGAGCAGTGAGCAGTCACCACTAACATCTAAGAATAACGACCGGCCTCTCACAGCAGAAGATGAGCTTCTTTCTTTATTTATACTAGAGAGATAGGACTTAAGATATAAGTGAGTTGTAAGTGACAGTTTCATTATAATCATGGTATTGGCAAGTATCAGGGATACACCTGTGTGCACACCTAGCAAGTTTTAGAAATTAATTCCTTGAGTGGCCCAGAAACTTCCCTCCTCGTTATCTTCATAGATGAGATAAGGAATTCGTTTGAAACAATGGATCAACTCAAAACTAGGTGGCTGAGTGAGCTTCTGGCAACCTTCACAACAGAGAGGTGCAGGAGGTCTCTGGGTGGGAAAATCCAAGTGTCCTAAGGAATTCCCCTAGGAATCTCCTGCTGTGACTACAAGAATTTTGAGAGTGTTATTTGACATTGTAGGTGGATAATCTGGCCTTTAAAGTGACTACCCTAGATAGTTCTTGCTGCAAAATTGATCTGCTTATACACAGAAAAGATACTTGCAAACAACCATTAGCAGCTGGTGGTCTTTTGGACACAGATAAGTTAACAAGGTACTTTGTACATACTTTAAGACAGTAACAATGGGTCATGCATGTGCTGGAGTGGTCACAGAGGGCCATGGGCCATCTGGATTATTAGGACTGAGCTGAACTGCTGTTCAGGGAGATTCATTAGCTACAGCTGAAAACATCATTTCTAGGACCCTCTCAACAGAGACTCCTTTCACCACCTAGCATTGACTGATCCCTACTTGAGACATTTACTTTCTCATGTAAGCATTACCTTATGCTGAGATCCAAACAAATTAGCTTTGTTTTTTTCTTCTAAACAATCTCTCCATAAGTGTCTGTGCAGCAGTGACCTGCCTATGTAGCCTGACAGTTACCGAGGTATCAGTCTGAACTAAGCCCTGAAAGTCTCCCTGTAGCTGGGAAAGAAAAAGAAATAATTTAGTTTTCATCCCTTTTTTAGATCTGAGCTTGGAAGCCTGTCAGGAAAGAAGCAACTCTGTAAAAACAGATTAGTCATTATATAAATAAAACCAAGTACAATTAGCATCAATTACATTTTCATTGCCTGAGAACTGCTACTCCCCATATTGGGGTACTTCCAAACTAATAAATTACACAGTCTTTTGTATTTAGTAATTCAGAGAGAATTACACAGCAGCAATACCCACAAGGGTATGTTCTGCAATCAAATTTTGGCATAAAGAATGTAGAAAGAACATGAAGATGAGGAAATATCCATCCAATACATTAATAATTCAGTTTGTGATGATCCACTGCATGAACTCTCTCCATAGGTTACCTACCCCCTTCAAAATCTCTTTTCAAGTTTCTGCTTAACTTTTAGAAGAATTCTGGGAGCTCCTGCAGGTATTCTCAGAAAAGGATCCCGGGCCAAGGACTACATATGTAACGGCTGTCAAACACCACCAATTTCTTACTACTGAAAGGAAGGCCTGCAGTACTTTGCCCTGCCAATACTCATGTTTTTGTTGACTTAATCTTTTCAGCACCTGTACTCAGCAAATTATGGGAATAACTGATATGCTGCTTCATCTTTTATCATGTTCCTGTAGGTGCTTGATTGGATTTACTTAAATATTCCAAAGCATGCTTATGACAGTCATAATGGAATACATGAGTTGAAAGAGTCAACAATAAACAGGATCCTGTCACTTTATAATAAAAGAAAGTTAAGGTTGTGGGGTGAGGCCTTGGTGCTTGTTTTTTATGGCAAACATGGGAATAAATTTGCAAGTTCTCTACATGATGATACACATTACAAGAGCTATGAGCAGAAGTTGGTATATTGAAATCCAAGTAAGGATAGGTGGTTATAACAAACTCATATTTTCCCCCTTTTTGCTGACTACTCACAAACATCTTTGTTGAAAGCCTCCTCCTGCTATGATTGAAAATGCATTTCAAAGGAGTTTGAGGGGGCTGAAGATCTTCTAAAGAAAAACACAGAAAGATTATTAAATGTCTTTGAAAGAATCTCCAAGGAGATTCTCCAAAGCAATCCTCATTGAAAAAACAAAATAGGAGAACAGTTTTCACATGCTGCTGAAGCAAAATTCTGTCAATGTAAACAACTGACTAACAGTTCAGCTGTTATATGTGTGAGTGAGACCAAACCTGCAATTACCATTAATTGCCGTTCATTCATTAAAGCAAAACATAACCTTTTGTCAAATGACCTCTTTAGTAACTTCTCATATTTTTGAGACATAACATTTTCACGGTACTGTGGCACCTTCCCCATGATTAAACATTATGTAGTTTCAAAGTGGAATTCAGATTAATGTAGTTCTACAAGAAACTACAACTCTTCTGTTCACTGTGCATACAACAATCAGTAGTTCTATTAGAAAAAGTCATTAAAAAAAATTTATAACAGTTACTGAACAGAATCTGCTTCAATTGCTTTTATTTTCCAAAAATACCTGATTTAATGTTTTTACTGGCATGAGCACATCTTCTGGAATAGTAAACTTGAAGCAAGAGTTGCAGAAAATGAATCCTGCATGCCCAACAGATACTTCAGTGGAAACTTGATGATGTTATGCTTATTCAATTAGGACAAAAGAGAACTCTGTATGATACCTGTTTGCTCAAAAGACTGACTTCTTTCTCCAATCTTGTACATTTTTTAAGGGTTTTTTGTTTTGTTTTGTTTTGTTTTTCCCCTACAGATTATTTCCTTTGCACACTTTTACAACCATAATTATACAGACATGACAGGTCAGACTAAGGGGATTAAATACATTGCTGTAAATCAGGTCTGAAATAGTCTAACTTTTAAAAAAAATCCTTAAATACACCACTGGGCAGAATTCCCCTTCTTTCAGTTTTACAGGGGAAAATTTCTAATGTGAAACCACAGTGGAAGAACAAGGACCAATGTTCGTTTTCTTTGGCTGCTGAAACAGATAAAAACATTTCTTTCTCTAGTTATTCCTTTTGCGTTGTGCTGAAGGTCACCAACCTCTCTCCTGTGCCGGTACAATATTTTCTAAGGCTGCACTGAAGTGATCCCAGTGCAAGAAATGTATTTTGTTTTAACCATCCATTTAACACTCCATTTTACACCTCAGCCCCACTAGGACCTGCACCACCATGTCTTGGAGAGGGGATGATGGAAGAGAAAGTTATGTCTGGCAAAAGCAATTGTTTTCTAAATGGCTCAAGCCATGATTGTTTAAACTTGATTTAGCTGTGTACAGCCATGGGCTTCCCAGTGCCAATGCAAAGAGATCACAAATATATTGCTGCAGGTAGGAGGAAGGGCTTCCCTTTCTGCAGCAGCAAGACTGCAAACCAGACCTCAGCCTGGGTATGGTCTAGACTTCATCTTCCATGCTGTCATGTCATGCACTTTAGCAATCACCCCAACACCAAACTCCACATCACACCTTAGACAGGCACATTCCAGGGACGTTCCAAAACACAACACACTAGAGTCATTGCTGCAATCTCTCTTTCTACCTTCTTCCTACCTTTTCCTCCTGCAATTCTGATCACCTTTTAGAAGCTTAGGATGGAGCCATGTAAGCCAAGAATCTTCAAAGACTTACACAAAAGAAAAAAATAAAAATCTTTTCCATGGCCTGGGCTCTTCACTGTTATTCTCTTTTGCCAGCATTAACTAAGAATAAGCCCGCATTCAAATGCTTCTTCCAGCACAAGGTGTATAATTACTTGCACCCTGATAGTCGCCTGATGGCCGTTAGCAAACTTAACAAAGGTAGCACTACTACTAGCAACTGGCCTAGAGGAGCTAGCACTGATGTCTCCCTACTTATTTGATCTGACTTTCCCATTACTGTAAGAGGACAAGTAGCCCTAACTATCACCTAATTTTCCATGTCCCCCATAATTCAGAGATGTCAAACCTCCACGCATGGCATATCTATTCCAAATTCCCACGCATGAGAACATGTCTCCATGTGATTGCTGAAGTTCTCCTTACTCTGTACCCAGAATACTCTGCATAGACTTTCAGTAAAAGCATTGGATTCTGGCTCTAAAATGACATAGACCCACTGTCTTCTTTCTGGAGATACACTGAGTTTGGCTTTGAAATAGCTTTGCTTTCAAAACATCAAGAGAAAATAAAAAGTTTGATACTGAAAATAAATTAAATAAAAATAGCTGAAAGGTTTGCTTGGGCTCTGGATGCAAAAACATTGGAAGAATATTTTGAGTTAAATGCCAATCTCTTTTATACCTCAACTGCAGAGACTGCACATCTAGCACTTTGATCAGCACAGCAGAGCTGATTCTGAAGAGCAGATAGTGACTGAGGATCAACTCTGTTGCTTTTTTTTTTTTTTTCCAAAATGCCGTATTTTGCAATGAAGCTGTCCATTATCCATTCTGCTGGTAGATTTCTCTTTCCCGAATTAAAATGGATGCTCTTCTTTATCTTTTATTTTGAAATATTTTAAAAGAACAAGATTTTTAAAATAACTTCTTTCCTCCTTGCTGAAAAGGTGATTTTCTTAGCTCTTATTAGAAGGCAGTGTGATTTCTAAAATTTCCTCACTTATAAACTGAACAGCATAGTAGATCCCCCTGCTGCTAAACTTCTGGGGCCCCACTAATCTCTGCCATGTACACTTCTGCCAGGTACAAGATTCTCATTCAGCAGTGCTGCGTTAGTTTCTTTTTGCAACAACTCATTTTTATCTTGTTCTCCTGGGATATTTTGTCTACTTCACATATCATTTCAGTAAATTCCCCCAAACTGGTCAACTCCAGCCTTTGTATTAATAGCAAATGAAGAGTATTGCTTTATAAAGTGGGTTTCCAAGATTTAATAGTGGCTGGAGCCAAACCTATTACTGGCTCTTTCAGTAATATTATTCAATAACCATAAATCCATGCTGAAACAATTTTATTTGTTTGGAACATAGAGATAAAATTATGATTCCCGATCAAGTTCCACCAGACCTTGCTTATTTGCTGGGACATTTAGTCTCTACTCAGAAGAACAGAATACAGTTTGGCACTGATTCACATTTTGTAGGCATTAACTCTACACATTATTTCTCTGTACTGCAGGGTGCAGAGATCTCTCTTTAAACCTATGCAAATGGAGAATGTCCATTACTGCACATCGGTGTTTAGGAGTCTCTGTGCGGACAAAGATGGAATTCTGTTCATGAGGACTTTTCTGTGTTGTTATTGGGAGGGGTATCTGTCACTGCTTGAGCAAGAGCCTGTTGAAGTATGTTATTTGCATTTCTTTTCATTTGAACTGGAATCTGGTTTGCTCTTAAGAGTTGTAGAGGTCTAAAGACGCAGGTAGTACTTGGAATTTCAGAGCACCTGGGTATCCCCTAATTTCTGTGGGTGCTAAGTCCAAAGACACTTCAAGAGATGCATTTCATGCTTTAAAAGGACTCTGCCCCAAGGTGCTGTGATAGTCTTGAGCTCTTTATACACATGTGTGCCAGAAAATATCCTCATTAACTTCACTGTCACAATTGCATTTTCTCTCCTTTTCTCTCCTGTTCCATCTACCCTGAAATCATAGAATCATAGAAACGTTGGGTTTGGAAGGGACCTTTAAAGATCATCTAGTCCAAGCCCCCTGCCATGGGTGGAGACATCTTTCACTACACCAGGTTCTCAAAGCCCTGTCCAAGCTGACCTTGAACACTGCTAACGATGGGGCATCCACAGCTTCTCTGGGCAACCTGTTCCAGTGTCTTACTGGACTAGAGGGGTAGAACCACCTCCCTCAACCTGCTGGCCATGTGGCCATGTTTCTTTTGGTGCAGCCCAGGATACAGCTGGCTTTCTGGGCTGCAAGCACACATTGCTGACCCATGTCTAATTGTTCATTCATCAACATCCCCCAGTTCTTTTCTGTAGGACTGCTCTCAGTCCATTCATCACCCATATCATTTGGTTATGTTCAGGAAGATACCCTGATAAAGGAGGCGGCATTTCACAAAGTGGGAAAAAAGTTGTAAGTCTGAGGAAAGAAGGTTGAGACAAATGGCAGCATCTAAACACACATGGGGTAGACATTCACCTTTGAACAAACGCATGATTTTCAGGACTGGGGTGCAAAATGTAACATTTGGGGAAGGAGAATAGGACATGGATATTCAGTTTTTCAGCAGCTGAGAAACAGCAGTATTAGACAATGTAACAATAAGTGAACGACGTGTCTTGTTCAGGATTTTCCTGCGGGGGGGAAGACAGCATGAGTTCTGAAGGCTACATTCACTTTTTGCTGGAAGGATGATCTATGACAAATGATAAATTGCAATGGTAAGCGAGAAATGCTAGGAGTGCCTAACAGGGATGAACAGCTGATGCAGTGGAGCACTGAAGCATAAGGAAGATGAGAACACCTGGCACCAACTGGTAAGTGGCAACTTAATTTAGGCCTGGGTACCTATCAGGAGAGAAAACAGACCTCAGGGATTTAAGTCTGTTTTACTGAAGGGTAGGAGAAGAATACTTGACCTACAAAGTGTCTTGCCACTGAACTGGAGAAAGGGTCTGTGCTCTAGGTACTGTATGTTTCGCTGTTTAACTGCCATTCTGGGGGCTTGTTTCCCTTTCAGACTGGTTGGCTTGACAAACAATGTTTTATTGATACTTGTAAGCAGGGAACAAAAGTCCAGGGAATACTATAAAGTTTATTTTATTTTGTTTTTTACATGTTTCTGGATAGGCATTCAAAACAGTGTCTTAGTTGTAATCCAGCACCTGTCGTCCAACTCCTGGCAGAAAGTAGCACAAAATAAACAGTGATTTGTAGAGGTGGAATGGTAGGAAATTTCCTGAAACTGCATGGACAAATTGTACTTCTCAAAGCATATACTTCTTAGAACAAATAAATAACAGGAAATCTATAGTAGGGCCTGCTGAAGGTTTGCAGCAGGCCAGCACAGACAAGTTGAAGTCTGTTGCGTAAAGCATGCTCAGAGCCCCTTCCTATGTAGCTTTTGAAAAGTGGTCCCTTAGCATGACAGAAACTCTAATGCAGCTGTGACTTACCATCCTGTTGGGAAGAGATAGAGGAAAATCAGTTTTAAGAATTTGCTACTTGCCTAAAAGTAAACAAACTAAAGCACTCTCAGGAGGGCAGACCAAAATTTGAAGATTCAGTTAGAGCTCAGGGCATAACTTCAGAGAGGGAGAAAGAGATTAGTATGTTTGGGGATACGCTCTTTGTTTTGGTTCCAGTGCATAAGAAAATAAATGTTTGTCTTAATTTCTAAATGCATTCCTGAAAGGCTAATAATAATAAAAAATAATAATAAAAGAAGAATATTCCGAAAAATTTTTGTCTCTCTTCATCCGCCTAAAACTTCTTTTTTCCTTCCTCCTCATCCAACTTCTAAAGTGGAAGGCAGAGGAGAGGGGAGACTGGTTCATTCACATCAGCTGACAATGGACAGTCTGATAGTGGAAAGCCAATCAGTTAACCAGACGGAATCTTAGTTATGAGTCAAATGTTCAGTTCTAGAAAAACCACACCTGTGCAAATCTGTTTTTCTGAGTTGCAGTAGAATTATCTGCCCTGGACTAAGACAACCGACTATTAAAGTGGTGTCATTTCTACCAATGGAAAAATAACCTAGCTTCCCTGATTATGCCTTCATGGTGTCATTTGCAGTGTCAAGTGAAATTAAAGGGAGGTAGCGTCAAGGTGAGATGGTAGCTCAAATGGTACCCAGCGTTGCCTGGGCTTGAACAGCTCCCTCTTCCTTTGGTTATAAAAGCTTTATGAAACTGCTTTACATAGCTGATAGTACAGTAATTCAACATGGTTCAGAGTGTTCACCCAGCCAGGATGGCAGTACTGCCTCCAAGGTAATAATGGGGACGATTCCAGGGAGCTTTGCACAGGGTGCAGTTCTGGTTCTGCTTCAGAACTTGAAATGTTTTGTTTCCAGTGCTGTCCCTGGAAATTCTGCAAACCCATCTGTTTACAGAGTGCGGGTCCACAGACATTTCTCCCTTCCTTGGACCATGGAGCTCTGCCATCTGTAATTGAATACACACGCCTCAATGTCAGTAACCCTTACACAGGTGCTTTGGTGTTTGTTTCGTTAGACAGACTGATGTTATCGAGCTGCATCGAGGCAACAGGGCTGTGTCTGCCTCATTACTGTAGTTCTGACTAACCCTGTGGAAACCAAGGGTCATTTCTCACATAGAAAACTACCGCAGGATGGAAAAAGAACAAAAGACTTGACTGGAAAGCTGAGAAGTCTCCCAAGGGTTTTTGAGTTACAGTTTATGAGGGTGCCTGTGGCAAATGACTTTCCATGAAGTGCAAAAGGAAAGACCCTTTATTATTACAATAGTACATACTTATGCTGTGGTTAAAGCTCTTACTTCACAATTAGCAAATCAGCAATTAGACAGCTATTTACCTTTTCTCCTATCAGCATAAGACCACTCTAACACGCACTGTGCAGACCAATCACCTTCTCGTTCACGCGCTGTTCATGCAGCGGTAACTTCTCACAGTTCAGTACTTTTCCACAGCTCAGTGTTGCAGCTGTCCATTGTTTTTCCCTGCCACCTTGGCACAACTCAGCAGTTTCTTATCTTTCTCCCAAGGCCTGTTTCTCATCAAAGCCTTGCTGCTTCTCAGGCACTGCACAGGGCTGACAGCCTGATGTCGACTTGCCTCTCTCCCACAGGTGCTTTCAGTTGCTGTCTAATTCTATTTACCTGCTGTCTGGGTGGCTTTCTCATTTGTCAGGGAGAGCTGATGTTTTCACAGTCTGCTCCTTATTATACATTCCTTAGCAAGAATGAAGACTCCTCAGTCCTCACATAATTCCTTCTCTTTATGTGGGCACATTGAAATGCTGATCAAATAAATTTCCACACATTCTCCTCTAAAGCAATCTCTGTGATGTTTTTGGTTTTTTTCCCCCTCAGATCTCTTATTAAGAAAACTGATTCTCCCCTCCACCTCTTATTTATTAGGAACAATTCAGAAGCCTCTGTGTTGTGACACGCTGAAAGAGAGAGCTTGTGGGTTGGAATAGACCCAGAATTAGTTCTAGTCCAGAGATGAGACCTCATCTCCCTCGCTGACCTCCTGTATCGCTCAAGTGCTGCAATGTGTCTCACAGGAGTTTTACTTGCTCTATGCTTTTAATGAATTGCCTTTTCCTTGCTCCATGCTTCATCTTGCCTTCTGAATTCAGTTCTGCATTTAAGTATTCTAAAATCTCACAGAGATCTATACATCATTGTTATGGACAGACAAACTGTCATTTAAACATCTACCCTTCCCACCCCTATTATCTTCTTTCTAGGGAAAGAAATTTCCCTCACTCTTGTCCCTATAATACTGACAGTTTTATGTTCTATCTTTCACCTTTCTAAAAGACTATGTAGCTAGAGTTTCTCAACATGTTGAAAATGTCTAGACAGAAACTGGGGATTGTCATTGTCTCTGAAGCAAATTATGACTTGTGAGAGACGAGAAACCAGGCCTGCGAGAAACTAAGAAAAACAGACTGAGAAAGCAAATTTGAGGCTGATTGAAGAAATACCTCAAACACTCGCAAGACAAAACTATGAGTCACAGGGTGCATTCTGTAGAGGTCGAAGCTGATAAGGCTGCCCGAATAACACAAGATGCAGCTGGAGGAGGGAACCCTGTGGAGACAGGACGGCTCTCCTCTGGGGCACCTGGACAAATTTCAAGGGCCATCTGTCCAGTGAATGACCTCTGCTTCATTATCCACGAAATGCATATTAAAGGTAATACCCCTCAATATGCTAACGAAGACTAACATGATCATGCTAATTACATCATCCCATGAAACACCTTACCCCTCCCCTTACATAGGATACGTAGGTAGGTGAGTCGACCTAAGGGATGGACCCAAGGAAAGTGTGTATAAATCAAGGGGGGGGGAAGAAAGAGAGGGGCCTTGGAGAGTGCAGTGAAGAGAAGAAGATGGATACAAGCAAAAAAGATGGCTGCTTCCTGGAACCCTTGCCGGCAGGATCAGCGCAGGAACCCAGACCGGTGATCTGTATTTCCAAATTCCCTCTATCTCCCTCTTTTCCTTTTTACATTAAGAAATGCAAGGCATATTGTAATGCTTACCACAACTTGCTATATAACTAGCCAATTATCTTGTGTTCAATTAGTACATTGTGGGTAGTTAATAAATGTTTGGACTTGCAGACTTGATGTCCGCTCCACTGGGGATTTGTGAATCTGAGTCACTAGTCTCCCTCATCTGAGCACGACGTGACATGACTTGGCATGTTCATATCGATCACGAAATATTAGAGCTCTCTATTCTTAGAGAGGTGAGGACAGGGGGAAGCAGAACTGACATCCTAGACTTACCAGGGGCTGACTTTGTCTTGTTTAGGCACCTACTTGAAAGGATCCCTTGGGAGATGATCCTGAAGGGTATAGGGTTCCAGGAAGGCTGGACACTCTTTAAGAAGGAAGTGTTAATGGCTCAGGAACAGGCAGTCCCCAGGTGCTGTAAGAGAAGCCGGTGACAGAGAAGACCACCCTGGCTAAACAGGGAGATTTGGCTGGAACTCAGGGAGAAAAGGAGAGGTTACAGCTCTTGGAAGAAGAGGCTAGCCACTCACAGTGATTACAAAGATGTTGTGAGGCTATGCAGGGTGGAAATCAGGAGGTCTAAAGCCCAGCTGGAAATTAATCTGGCTTCAGCAGTCAAGGACAACCAGAAATGTTTCCGTAAGTATGTGAGCAGCAAAAGAAAGACAAGAGAAGCCTCCATCCCCTGCTAGATGCAGGAAGAAACATGGTAACAAATGATGGGGAAAAGGCGGAGGTGCTTAATGCCTTCTTTGCCTCAGTCTTTAATAACAAGACTAGTTGTCTTGAGGGAATCCAGCCTGCTCAGCCAGAAGACAGAGACTGGGAGAACGACCCCCTGGGATTCCAGGAGGAGATAGTCAGTGACCTACTGCATCACATGGACACACTCAGGTCTATGGGACCAGATGGGATACACCCAAGGGTGCTGAAGGAGCTGGCTGGCGTGCTCGCCAAGCCGCTTTCCATCATTTACCAGCAGTCCTTGCTGACCGGGGAGATCCTAACAGATTGGAAATTGGCCAATGTGATGCCCATCTATAAGAAGGGTTGGAAGGATGATCCAGGAAATTACAGGCCTGTCAGCTTGACTTTGGTGCCCAGGAAGCTGATGGAGCAGCTCATTCAGAGTACCATCTTACAACACATGTGGGACAACCAGATGATCAGGCCCATTCAGCATGGGTTTATGAAAAGCAGGTCCTGCTTGACAAACCTGATCTCCTTCTACGACAGGGAGACCTGCTTATTGGATGAGGGAAAGGCTGTGAATGTTGTTTACCTTGACTTTGTTTTACCTTTGACACCGTTTTCCACAGCATTCTCCTGGGGAAACTGGCTGCTCGAGGCTTGGATGATCGCATGCTTTGCTGGGTAAAAAACTGGCTGGATGGCCGGGTCCAAAGGGTTGTGATGAACGGAGTTAAATCCAGCTGGCGGCCGGTCATGAGTGGTGTCCCCCAGGGCTCGGTTTTGGGGCCACTCCTGTTTAACATCCTTATTGATGATCTAGATGAGGGGATCGAGTGCACCGTCAGTAAGTTTGCAGATGACACCAAGTTGGGTGGGAGTGTTGATCTGCTCGAGGGTAGGGAGGCTCTGCAGAGAGATCTCGACAGGCTGGAGCGATGGGCTAAGGCCAACTGTAGGAGTTTCAATAAGGCCAAATGCCAGGTGCTGCACTTGGGCCACAACAACCCCCAGCAGCGCTACAGGCTTGGGGAGGAGTGGCTGGAGAGCTGCCAGTCAGAGAGGGACCTGGGGGTGTTGATTGACAGCCGGCTGAACATGAGTCAGCAGTGTGCCCAGGTGGCCAAGAAGGCCAATGGCACCCTAGCTAGCATTAGAAATAACTTGGCCAACAGGGACAGGGACGTGATCTTACCCCTGTACTTGGCACTGGTGAGGCCGCACCTCAATTACTGTGTTCAGTTTTGGGCCCCTCACTCCAAAAAGGACATTGAATTACTCGAGCGTGTCCAGAAAAGGGCAACGAAGATGGTGAAGGGTCTGGAGCACATGTCGTACGAGGAGCGGCTGAGGGAACTAGGGTTGTTTAGTTTGGAGAAGAGGAGGCTGAGGCGAGATCTTATTGCCCTCTACAGCTACCTGAAAGGAGGTTGCAGAGAGCTGGGGATGAGTCTCTTTAACCAAGTAATAAGCACTAAGACAAGAATTTATGGCTTCAAGTTGAACCAGGGAAGGTTTAGACTGGATATTAGGAAGCATTTCTCTACAGAAGGGGTTGTTAGGCATTGGAATGGGCTGCCCAGGGAGGTGGTGGAGACCCCATCCCTGTGTTTAGGAGTAGGGTCGACATAGCGCTGAGGGATATGGTGTAGTTAGGCACTGTCAATGTTAGGTTAATGGTTCAAGTAGGTGATCTTCAATGTCTTTTCTAACCTAGATGTTTCTGTGATTCTGTGATTCTATCTCTGAGGCAATAGGACGGAGTACAGAAAGGTCCTATAAAACAAACAGAACAGTGACACATGCAAGTGGTATTCACCCACTAAGCTATACAACTTTGGATAGTCTTGTTCATTTAGAAGAATTCAAAGATAAAAAGGGTGTGGAAGGAAAAGTTTTAGGTGAATGTTCCAAATTTGAGCATTTGAGCTCAAAGAAAAAGTATGTTTTTGCTTATGGGAGATGAATAAATTGATTGTAATGTATTCACACTGTGCATGTGGGTTGGATTCCATCAATTTCACTGTTTTTCCTGCATAGGAACATCAATCAAAATTAAGCAAGACAAATAGTTCTGCACACAGCAGGGAGGAGAAAGTATATTCGTCGTTTAGATGATGAGATCCACTTCATGCTGAAAGCCTTGTTCTGGACTCAATTTGCTATGCAGTAGTGACAGGCTGAGAAAGAGCAGGACATTTTGATGTGCTGAGAGTTGTATTCTCTCTGCTCCCACATCAACACACAAAGTTAGACACCAATGGAACAGCCACCTGATGTAGAAGCAATCTGGTGGATGTTCTCTGACAACTCGACATTCTTGTACAAACTAATATAATGCATATACTTCCTGATGATTGACCTATATTTATTTCAACTTCCTTGACCAGTGACACAAACATTTAACAGAAAAAGGTTCTTATTTTCTTTCCGCTAATGTCTTCACCTATCCCTTTACCTTTAGATTCCTGAGAAATACTTTCTTCACCACTATAAGCAATAACACAGGCAGAGAAATTGATCATGGATTGCAGCTGCTTTCCTCCAGGCCCTGACACATCCATTTAACCCTCACATGGGAGTGGCACTTCCTACCATACAGCTGAGTAGCTTTTAGCTGGGCTGACCGTTCTCTTAGTTTCTGCAGCATATTTTACTTTAAAACCCCCCTTAGACTTTATTGATGCTGTCATGAGGTGTACGCTGCTCCAGATTTTTTCCAAGTAGCTGGTTTAAGGTTGAATATTTAGTCTTGTGGAGACCTGCTTATGGAGAACTGATGTCGAGTTTTCTTCAGGAGGAAGAAGCATGTCCAGCCAGAGCTTCCCTCTGCTGACTTCTCTCTGGAACCTCTGACTGAGATGAAGTTTGTTGATGAGATTTTTGTAGAAAGGAAGAAAATACCCTGATGTCTCCTTGACCACCTATGTTAACGCTGTGTTTATATAAAACTGGTAAGGACTAGCGTATGCAACCAGTATGTCTTGGATTATTTGCCCATTTAAAATCAGAACCATGATACCTTGAACATCAGTTTTTATTTGTAAAGGAAGGTGATTTTTATGCCAGAACGGGACACTGATGTTGGAGGGACTTGCCACATAACTATCACTCCTGGGTCAATGCTCAGAAAAAGGTGATTGTTTATTTAGAAAATGCCACTAAATGTAGCACGTTCATACACTCCAGAAGCCTGAAGAAGTCCTACATGGAAAGGTAAAGTTCCACACAGAAATCCTTGTGACTTACCGTAATTCAATGTAGCCAGACTCAAGCAACTTCTTTCTAATTCAATTGATCAGAAGCCTTTTAATGTGCATGACATCTACTGTGTGGGGGGAAGGTGGGGTCATAAAAATGATGAAAGAATTGGGGGTGGAGTATTTGATTGTCTTTGGTTTTGTTCTTCCTACCAGTGATGATGATTGGCAGTGACATGAAAGGGTTAGACAAGCCCCAAACTGTTGTATCCAAATCTGCAAAATGCAAATTTTAGCTGCAAATTGCACTAATAAGATCAATTCATGTAACGTTTTCTGATGGACTAGAAATGTGAAATTTCAGTCATTCATCTTTGAAATGTTTCACTTTGAAATGTTTGAAGGAGGAAAATTGAAAGATTCTAGAGAAGAGGGAAAACACAACTTCAACAGTTAAATAAAAACTCCACTCAGCTTTATTCAGGATACTGCGTTTCAAACAAATGAAGAGTAAGAGTTTGGAAATGGTCTTGTGTTGATTCCTGTTATTTGCTAGTAGAATTTGGAAAGTTGTGAGCACCATCTCACACAGGAATGAGATTAAATTCTCCTTTAATGAAAAATAAGGAGATAATACCTCTCTTGGGAGGCTATCAGCATTTTCAGCCGATGGGAGACAATAATTCTCCTATGTAGTTGTTGACCACTGTTCAGTATTTCTTTAGGGAAATAATTATTTGGGTGGTTTGCCCATAAGAAGTCCTTCTGCCCGTCAAAAACATGACTACATAATGAGGATGATAAGAGAAAGTATTTCTCTTGGGTTTACTTTTATATTCTGCCTGAAATTTTCTGTTGGTGGGTTTTAACCTTCCATCATAAAATTAAGGATGGAAAAGGCATCTGAGTTGTTTAATTCCATCTTGAAAGCACCAGAGTTGTACCATATATATATTCCTAATATCCACCCTGTGCAACTTCCAGTCAGGCAGGAAACAAGTAGCTCCTTGGTCGTGACAAAGCTTTTCAGTCTTTAGCATACATTGTTTTTTTCGGCTCTACGGATCATTAAAGTTAATAACAGAGGAAAGAAGAGCCTTAAAGCTAATATTTTAGATATTGCTGTTTTAAAACCTGCTAAATATTTTTTAAAAATGGATTATCTGGACATATTACTTAAATTTGGGGTTGTTTGTTTTTCCTTATACTCATAGATATTGTTGTTTTAGCTTGTCATTGTTATTGTTTAGCTTGGTATTGTTTTGTTATTGTTATTTAGTAAGGTCCAATAATGTGCATTGGACAAGCTTTGTAGTTAGAGGTAAATTCTTTTATTAAACCAATTGATATAGTGGGGGAAACTAAACAAAACCGAGCAGATTAGTTTTCAAATTTGGTCCTCCTATGAGGTCTAATAATGAGATGAAAAATTCAGATTAAATATGTATTATGCTGTGGTTTTGTTTGGGTTTTTTGTTTTGTACAATATTCAGAAACAACATCACCATTCTGAAATGTAGAGAGGTAAATACATCTAAGTGTTTAATGAATGTCCTGCTCTAGTTGCTGAAGGTTAACCTTTCCAAATGGGGAGGCTTTCTGGACAGATCAGTCCTGAAGTGCTGAGGCTCGGAGTCGCTTTCCCAGAAGGATGCTTGGAACAGAGCCTAGAACTGAAAGGCTAATAAGCTTCATAAGAAAAGAAAAGAAAAGAAAAGAAAAGAAAAGAAAAGAAAAGAAAAGAAAAGAAAAGAAAAGAAAAGAAAAGAAAAGAAAAGAAAAGAAAAGAAAAGAAAAGAAAAGAAAAGAAAAGAAAAGAAAAGAAAAGAAAAGAAAAGAAAAGAAAAGAAAAGAAAAGAAAAGAAAAGAAAAGAAAGAGGTTAAGCAATAATTTCATAATTACCTCACCTTGATAGGGATTTTAAAGTTCAAAGCATTGAGTAGTCACTGCTCAGGACTGGCCTACCAACTGTCTGGTTGATAGGTCAGAAAATATCTTCTTCAGGAGACAATTCTGAAGCAGAAAATGGCCATGTAAAGTTCAAAGGGCCATGAAGAAAATCCTGGCTCTGCCTATAGTTGGGCTACAAAACCTCCTGATGGTTTTTCCTCTGTTTCTGGATTCAGTCATGCCCATCTGGTTTCAGAACCCATCCTCGTTTGTGGTGTCTGAGCTTCTGCTGACACAGTCAACTCACCTCTGAGAGCACAGTGTAGGAGTCGCAACCACCAGCATCCCATGAGCTGTTAAAGCTCTGTTTATGGCTAAAGAGAATTAGATGTATTTGTACAGGTGCTTTGATTCTGCACGCTCTTAGAACAATGTTGTTACGCATCAGCTTCTCTAATAAATGTGGAAGTCTCTCACCCTGAAATGTATCTTTACCTAAAGCTTCTTTAAGTGAGAATCCTGAGGCAAAATGCATTTGATTAATATACAGTCCTATTCTTTTTGAATACAAATCACATTTGCTCAACGTCTAGATTCATACAGCCGGTACCTGACTTACTTGATGGACAGTACTCTGCACAAAATTAAATACCCATGTGAAATGAAATACAGATTTTCTTTATATGTGTGCACCATTAATTTTAGAACACTCTGTATTTCCTTAGAAGAATGAAATGTTTTGGGTTTTGCAAATCATCCGTTACCACAGAAATGTGGTAACCTCTGAACAGGTTTCAAAGGAATTACAGACCTGGGGGAGAAAGCAAGGAAATACTGCCAGGGAATGCTTTGCTAATGATGACTTTGTCTTCTGGAGTATGCAAATAAAGCTTGTGAGTTTGCAGCCTATAATGGTTCACTGCTCTAATAATCTTGAGGAGAAAGCAGAGAAAGGGCCGGGGAGTGCAATGAAAAGAGTATGGGGAACAGTTTCTCCCCACAGATAGAGTTGTTGTTCTTCTCTTCCCTGTAGCTCTTTACAGATCAAAACCAAACAGTTAATACAAGGAACTGCTCAGGGGGAGGGAACAACCTTGTCCTGTGTGGAATTTCTTATGATTCCTCCATCTCAAAAAATTGGATGCATAATGTTTTGAATGCCCTCAATGGTAAGATTAGCCAAGATTACTATCTGCATTCATCGTTTTTATTCTCAGGAGACAAGAAAACCACAATATAGTCTTTTTCATCCAATCTCTTTGGTATTCCTTGGAGTAGTACATCCAGGAAGGCACACAGTAGGTATTTAAACGTGACAGCTGCTAGAACCCAGTTATTAAGAGAAACCTGTCTCTCAGATGCCAGATCTGGAGCACTTATCCTTTGAAGTCAGCCTTCAAAATCTCTCAATTCCTGAGAGAATAGAAACGGCATTCATCTTTTCTCAGAAGGCAAAAGAGGTAGTGCCCTACAAGTCTTGGAATCACAAACTCATCAAGCCCTTCAGAGCTGAGGATGTTAATGAAGCTGGAAACAAATGGGCAGTTCTCTTAGTAGCACTTTGCAACAGGCCCGAGAGCAAGGAAGAGGCTTCGAGTGCTCTCTGTTTTTCATACTTGCTTTCTACACATCCAAGGCTGGGCAATGGCTGCACTACCATTGCCTCACCTCCTCAATTATTTGTAGGTAAATATAAGGCTTCAGTCTCAAGAGCTGTTAGGCAGAATGAATGTAGGTGAAATTAGAGCTACACATCAGTAGTGAATCAGTTGTGTAAAAGGACATAACCTACCACTTTTCGTTATGTTTGAGGCATGTCATTTCCTCCTCATGGTACTTTGATGAGAGGTATCTGGAATGAAAATGTCTGTTGTGGTTAAGGACAGAGCAAGTGTCTTCCCTTCGCAGACCAGGCCTTTATACCTCCACTCCTGGGTATCTGTGCGGAAAGACAGAGATGCCATTTGAAAAGCTCAAATTACTCTGAAAGAAAAGCGATGCCCTTTGTTTCATTCAATTTTTAAACAATATTTCAGTGAGGTTTTGTAATATGTAACCAGAGCTCAAGGACTTTGGACCTGTCATAAGGCTTCTGAAAACCTTAATTCTTCTGGATTCTGCTTTTGCTTCCTATTTCTTCTTGAGCTGAAGAATGGTGCATGCTAAAAAGAGAGAGAAGCCATATGCTAAAAAGAGAGAGAAGCCATATGCAATACTCAACAGTTCAGAGGAATGCAACGGTAGTACACTGTGTTTAAAACCATGAGTAGGGCTTGGGTTTGATTTGTTTAGAATGAGAGACAATATTCAACATTCTTCTCTCAATCCCTAGAGGTGTGGTGTTTTTTAATTTAAAATTGCTCTTCACCCCTATGTTAAATACCCTTCTTGTGTGTGGCAGGTCAGAAAGACAGTATATGCTCAAGTATGCCATGGCAGTTCTAGATCCAATCGCTGCTAGGAGGTTTATTTTTTCATTGTTAGCAGAAATGTTTTCCACTTCTTTTCAGGGTCACATTACACCATCTGGTACACACAGGAGGGAAAAGAAATCCATTCGGAACAGGGAAGGCCAAAGGGATTTCACTTACGGGGTTTTGCAGGAGATAATTCTGAAAGCTGACTGAGGTGCTGATTCACTGCTAACTTGGAAGCAGGTTAGAACTTGCTAAAGGCTGTTCAGTGACTGAATCAAACGCTGCTAAATTCTGTCATTCTGAATAAATACTCGTGGTGAGTCATTTCTGCCAAAGAGTGGGACTAAACGTGCCACACCACATACAACTTCATGTTAGGCTAACTAAAATGAAACCATTACATAGGTCTGAATTTTAGAGAACAAGTGATGATTGCACTTGACATGAGAAAGTGAAGACACCTAAAAGGTGTGGTGAATAGCTTGTCTTTAAATCTTATCTTTGGCTTCTTAGACAAAGCCTTTCCTCAGCCTTGGAGTGCTAGCAATTTCAACCTACACTGGCTTTTTGATTTATAAACTTCCGTCCGTTTCTTTTTCTCTTTGAGATGTTGTACCTGTACAGACTTTTCTACGAAAGCTCTGCAAGAACATTTTATATATTATTCATTTTTTCTATGTAAGGCAGAGATTAAAAATCTTGTCAACTCTTCATAAAATAGGCTGTCCCTTTTTTAAGTAGATGCACAGGGTACTCACACCTTTTGTTAACTACTCAGTGTTTTGCCTTTTATAATAGCCATTCAGCCTATCACGTTGTGATGAGTATTTTGAATATTTTTTAACGGTTACACCAGCTCCAGATGATCTATGTTAATAAAAACATATGAAACAAAGAATTTTATTAGTCACCTTGATGTGGCCCCTCTCCCTTCCCCCATCCAAAGTAATCCCAAATAATACAGAATTATCTCTGCATTTGCACTTGCCCTAAAGCTTCGCGCAAATTGGTGAAGTTTAGGGAAGCCCTTGCACAACTTACCCTGGAGAAATGGGAAGTGTTAAAACAGCCTGAGGAGCTGCTAGCTGCTCTCCGGTCCAGGCAGTCTGACTGTGCATGGTACCAGGACACGATGAGATTTCTGAGGAGTAGAAGTATTAGCGGTTGTGTTGATTACAGTGGTCTGTTGTATCCAGTGCTGACAACTCAGCCCTGAGGTTTCAAGTAGCAATACTATAAAATACAATATTGATACATAATATCCGTTCAATAAACACAGAGCAACCTCTAATGAGCAATCTCACTGATCTATTATTAACAGCAGGACAAAGGCCTTTGAACATTTCAGTGGTCTTCAGACCAGGATACGTACTACTGAGCCAGGTACAGGTGGTAGAGGTTTGATTGCACAGGCATGGTTCCCAGTCTGAGCGTGAGAAAGGTTTCCATGCCTTTTCAGCTCCGATCTCCATGTAAGCTGCTCTCGTCCTCTTCGCTCCATCTTCTTCTCTGTGTTCAGGAAATATACGCACATCCAAAATGTGCAGACAAGGACAAGACTGAAAATGTTCATCCCGTTATCACCAAATTAAAGAGGACACCTGAAAACCCGTCAAGGCATGCAAGTGAATGAACAGAACTTACAATAGATGATAACTATTGAGACATAACAGACTGGAACTGCTATGTTCATTAGTGGTGACCTAGGGGAATGCTCTTATTTGCTTTTTTCTTAACCAATATCTGCAGTATGACAATAAAAAGGTACCCAGTTAATGAAGTCACCTTAAACTCTTTTGGCAGGCCTTTGTGTTTCTGAAACTGACAGGGCATTCTTAAAGGATAAGTGGACTTCAGAAGTGGGTAAGGCTTTGGAAATGATCAACTTTCACTTCAGAATGCGACCAAAGTCCTTTCTTTCTGTTGCACATGTTCTTTTGGACAGGCTGTCTTTAGAAAAATAGCAACTTTGGAAAAATCCAAAAGCTCTGACTAAATTGTGGCATTTCAGTTTGGGAAAAACAAACACAAACTTCATCTGAATGGTAGCACTTCTTATGTATATCCTTTCATTAGAAACAAATTAGGCAAACATTTCTATTGAGAGTTATCTTGGTATGATTAACCTGACTCAGAGCAGATGAGCTACATGACCTAATCATCTTGTGGTAATTTTGCCAGTACTGCCTTTGCGTAAGCTTATATATTTATAAAAGTTTACTTTTATGGAAAATTTCCAAAAGTTATTATTGTATTACCTCTCTGCTCCTGGCAGACACACACACAAACCCGAGACACACACACCCACAAACACACACACACTTACTTGCACACCCAGAGGATATGTTTACAAGAAACACTTGTTTGTAATAGAGATTTTGTTGGAAGCAGCAGTTGTTTCTTACTCAAAGAAGAGCATCAGCAGAAGAAATTTCCTCATACACCTAGTAGATAATTATCTTGCTGGGATCAGACTTTGCAGAAATGACTCCGTTCCTCTGCATTCAGCATTACAGAGCCTTGTTCTGCGCTTTCTTCACTGAGGATAGGGAGAGATGAGTGCAATGGAGGGAATCAAGAAACACATGAAAATCTCTGCATTTTCCCAAACCCCTGTGATGACTTTAGCTCCCAGGAAGCTGTGAAGGTCAGGCCCACATATGTTAAAATAACTCACTTTTAGCTCAGAGAAACAGATTGGACTGCCTTGTACAGGTGGCAGAGATGTAGCACTGAACCTTTGGTGCTTGCACACTCATTGAAGAACCAGAGCACAGGGATATTGTAACTCCTGAAATCTCTCAGCTTGGTTCCTTCATGGCCTTTGTGGTCTTTTCCTTTCCATGGTAAATATTCAGAAGATTTCCATTATATCTTTCCATGGTAAATATTCAGGAGATTGTTGTAAAAACCTGTCTGTGACAGATCGTAAGGCCAGGCATGGTCTTAACAATGGGTCCATGCACAGAGAGCCCAGAGCTTTGAAGGACTCTCTGCAGAGGCACACTTTTGCCATCACAGGGCCTTTCTTCTGTGAGCAGAGAAAGGTATGTTTTATAAGAACAAGCTGCTCTGTTTTTCTCATCTTCACAAACATCAAGCCTGAATTTCTCCATTGTCCTCGAATACTGGAATCTCCAGTCCTAAAACACCTCAGATGAACTGAGCTTTAATGACTTAACTGAGTAGATGGCTCTGGAAATACATGAAATACAGGAGCCTTGAGAGCAAGTGGAAGAAGCTAGAGGAGCAGCCACTGCCTTTTCAGACTTCCCCCAAATCAAGTTTCCTACCTGTGTTCATCTGGACACATACTGAGTATTACTGATAACAATTGGCTTAATCAGGCATGCAGCAAAAACTTCTCACTAGTCTGGTGTGTGCCCGTCAGCACTAGCTGTTACGATGGATCCTGAGCTGCTGCAGTACCCATACCAGGCTTTGCCAAATGACCACTCTCCCATCTGGGCCGTTGTTTTCATTTTTCACACTCCTAAAGTTGTTCTGATGCAAAGTTGGTCCTCTGAATTTTGCATGCCTTATTGCAGATGGGCTGATGGGAAAGAGGAAGCAAATGACTGGTTTATGTCAGATCATTACTTCAAGGTACTCAAAATACTCTTAGGAAAAGAAATAAACCTGGGAGCTTAAAACCCACCCTTAATTAGGCAGTCACTTCCTGTGTTTCAGATGTAGTTTCTAAAAGGATTATTTATTCCTAGGGAATATCTGGCTTAGAAGATACCATCAGTGTATTGGCAGAACGTTGTGCAGTGTTCCTTGGTTTATGCTCCTAATAAATGTGTTGCTAGAGATAGAGTTGCACACTGATAATGTGCAAAAAATGGATCTGGTCTCTGCATCTGATTTGAAATGTGGTCTATTGTGGTCTATTGATGATAGACCTTGCTTTGGTAGGCCACACTTTTTTCTTAAAAACTGCTTAAGCTTGTCTAATGCAAACCAGAACTCTGATTCTGTTGTATTAAGCTGAAGGTTTAGCCAAATCCTATGGGACTAGCAACACACACAAGTTTAGAAACAGAGCACCCATGGTACTTTTCTAGGCAGGTCTGGAAGGCAAGGACACACAGTCTGCCTTTCAGGAGGGAGTTCAGGACTGGGAGTGGAAGACACCTTCCTCTTGCTAAAAGTTGGGTCCTTAAGACCCAAAGGGCAGAAGTTTGATGTGCCTTCTGCCTGGTGATGCAGAACATCACCTTTACACTTTAAACACGGACTTGGTCCTCCTGCATGAAAGTGAGGAGAATGAAGATGGTTAGTTGTTGTATATTGCCCGACATAAGGTAACAGAAAAAGAAAAGAGCAAAGGTTTCTTGTCTACAGTTCATACTCACCTTCATAGGCAGATTCACCATGAGCATCAAGAATGCAGCTTATCTTTAGAAACATGATAGGGAAAAAGGATGTAGGTTATGTTTTTACATAATCAGTTAGAATAACAGGGCAAGAGATAAGGTGTCACAGTACCGCTTTGGTCCTTTTATATTGGCAGCTCTGCCCCGAGAGCAGGAAAAAAATTTGAATAACAGAAGAGAGAAGCATGAGCCATCACTAGTAATTTCTACACGGTGTCGGCTCCTGACCTGTGCCTGCAGACTGTAACATAAATCTTGTCGACAGCGGCTTCCAGATCCCAAACAGTGGCTTTACATGGTCAGTTGCGGCAGCCAACTCTGTTTTCTATGCCTTTGGTGACACTTGACAATTAAACTAAAACAGATGCCAGGCACTTGATTGCAACAAGGATGTAACGAGACACAAATCTAACGATTCCATGTTCAAGAAATGATGAAGCAGGCTCTGTTGTATTTGTTACGTAGGGCAAACTATGGAATTCTAATGCATGTTGAGTGGCAAAATTGTTAATGAATTTGTCACGGTACTTTGTAGATATAAAGAGATCTTAAGCACAGGTGCCTGCTCTTTTGGCTTCCTTTTCTGCTCTCCTTTTAGCAACCTGATAGATCTGTGTAAGAAATAAACAGGGTAAGAGGAACCTTGTGTTGCTCTAAAGTTAAGCAGGCTTTGGACTGTTAAGAGTTGTTCATTTTAAAGAAGGGGAGATTTTGTGACCATTTCTGAATTAAGAAAGTGATTTCTCACAAGGGCTTGGGAGGGAAATATCTCTGACTGCAAGTGTGGCTAAAAGTTCATACATTCTACCTTGCTCTATTTCTTCCTCTTTGGTTTCACACAATTTTCAGGGAATTACCTTGGAGCCAGTGATTTCTGTGTCAGCCTTTTTAATGCAACGTCAATGTGCGTTTAAACAGAATGCTTGTTCAGGAGGTGCAGTTCAAAGTCAATGCATGGGAAAAAGTAGAGGCTTCTATATAATAGAAAGAAGAGCAGTTTCACATACTGGTGCAATGACCATCTCAATTACGGTGAGATGTATCTTCAGATACAGGTGAGATGATCTTCAGATCAGTCAAAGGCTGGCTCTCTGCTTCTGTGTGGCAGTGTGTTGAGCCAAAGCCTCGGGGAGCTCTTTCGGACTCCCTCCTGTCACTCCCTGTGCAGCTTTCTTGTCTTCCCAGGGCTTCATCTGAGGTTATGCTTCCTCCTCTCTCAACCGTGGGAGAGAGGACATCATCTCCCTGCATGGCAGGGCTTCAGACATATCTGCACCCACATAGTACTCCCTTCGGAGAGAATCTTGGAGCTGCCACCCTATATATCTATATACCTCTTCTCCTTATATACCATGGTTCTGATGATACTTCCTACCCACTGGCAGAGCTCAAACCATGGTACTCATTAGTTGGTCCACAAAGATGACCAGCAACTCCTACTTTTCCTGCCATCTGATCCACCGACCTTTTGGGGACCCAAATTATGAGTTTACAGAACATGAAGCTTTGCTTGCCCTCTTGCACAGGCTATGCAAAGAATATGCAAGAGAGCTCACAATCTCATAGTCCTGTGGTGATGCTGATGCTGCAGAAGAAGGGTCACAGTTAATGAACAATGAGCAAGATAATGAACGCCTAACAGCATATTAATCATTTCATTAGGCACATACCTTATACAGGACGTGTAATAATACAACATTAATTTTACAATTCGCCAGGAAAGGACTGCCATCTTCACACCTCCGAATTTCTGACATGATCTGGTAAAAAAATACCCAAGCCAGCTGGCTTCTTCTTTTCTCTATTTTTTTTTTTTTTTTTTTGGTCCTTCACTGTTCTCATTACATGTGCAATTTTAATTCAGCTACCAAAGGAGTTAATCATCCAAATAATAATGCTGTTAATGTTAATTAGACTGTTTATTTTTGAAATATTAGATACCATTAATTTCTTCCATGAATTGGACAGTTTTTGCTAAGAGGTTTTGGAAAAAAACCCACAAAGTTGATGTCTGCTATTTCTGGCCATCACTGTAACAGAGGTAAGATTTTTATTTTATTATCACAAGACATCTGTGCCAAAGAATGACTCTCTTTATACTTTGTACTGCAACAACTCTCAGGTTCTCAGAAAGCCAATGGACTTCATTAAGAACGATGCTGTTGTTTGTCTGATACAAGAGTGTTCTGGCCCAGAACTTGATAAAAGAATTATTGAAACTGTCACTGCACAAACACAGGGAAAGAGAGCATGCCTTCTTGTCTCATCTGTTGGTTTTTTTATTAGCTGTCATGAGCTAGCAGGGAAGGAAGATGCAACAATAACCGAATGCAGCTCAGGCAGTTGGAAGTTACCCATGTTGGAATAATAAATTATGTCGTCCTCTGTATACTATACCTATTAGAATTTTTAATACTCTCCGAAGTCATCATTCTGGTAAATTATAATGGAGTAGGGTCATTACCATTGCTTAAATTCAACTACTGTTAAATGCTCAGTGACACCAAAAGAACTTTTATGGGATTATGCCAGACTTGCAGTAACATAAATGACAGCAGAACCTTTCATCCAGATTTTGGTGCCCAAATGACATCTCCCATTTTTAAAGCTAGAAGAAGATTGACTCTCTTAACCGACTTCCAAACTGAAGTGCACTCAAATTTCAAAATGAGCAATACAAGGAGAAGTATAAAGAAACACTCATTTCCAAGAATAAAAAGAAATCCTTCCAAAAGCATTGACATCTACTTCCATCAGGAGGAACACACATCCTTCCTGAAGAGACCATGTACGTATGAAAAAATCTTGCCTTAGTGTTCCAAGACATACCAGATATTTTTAATTGTGACCAGATTTTTCACAAGTAATGGTGCCTTAGGGGCAGGATTAAGTTGCCCCACTTGAGTTATAGCAATGCAGCATGAAATTTGAACTTGCCTCTTTCAAAACTAGGACTTTCTAACCAAAACTGAGTCTCTCAGACTTCTTCAGTTTTACCTCCACTTTGTGAGTGGTGGTTTAATGAGTAGTTTTTATTTGATCACTTTTGAAAATGACTGTCTATAGCCTAGGTTTCAAAATTAACTTGCATTTCTAGTCCTAGCTCTTGCCCTGTGAGACCTTTCTGACATGTAATTTCCCTCTCACTGGGTGATGCATCAGACTTGCCTCTGGATTCATGGACAGGAAAACTTGCCTATGCAATGGATGCTGTTCTTAAATAAACATCGCTGGATCAGGCATATTACATAATCGGTATGTGAAGGAAGTTTCTTGAAATCAATACATTCGGATTATTTAAATGTCAAAAAAAATTTCTGTGCAATCTGCGATCCAGCTTACTAATGTGATCTATCTTGTTACTTCCAGGTCACATCTGAGTGAGTTAAGCATTTGTTCTATATTTCAGGCTCCTCTGTTAAGACATGTATTTAAATGTAGATTGGTATAGTTTTCCTGCTTGACATCACCTTAATTTCCATGTCTCTTGTTAATTGTGTTCTCCTTGTGTGGTTCAGAGTCCTGAAGCTTGCACCTGTGTCATCAGTTTATCTTACTTTGTGCAAACATCCAGTTTCTACTGGGATGATGCCGGAAGTTTTTTTGAGCAGCAGCAAGCAGTGGCTGTAGCCTCCAATACACCCAGGTAATACAACTCCATTGCAAACCAAAAAACAGTGCAGGCGTTTCTCCCTTCCTGCATTTGCAGGGAAAAGACCAGCGAAAACAGAGCAGAGGAAAACACCCACTGGCCAAGACCCAAACCCTGCTTCAGAGAAACTCCTGGGGTGGGCCCTGCTCAGAAGAGGCCAGAAGGGGAATACTTGCTTTTGAAATACTTTCACTTCTGGCTCATTCCAGGCTTTGTACCTACAGGGAGAAAAAAAAAAATCAAATCTATCTATATATATCTATTTATATTTATATATATATATAATTTTGTTTGTACTCAGTGCAGAGGCAGAAGGTGATCCTTCTTGATACCTGATAGAAGCAACTAATCTTCATCAATCCTTGGCTGTCATAAAGCTAAATTTATTGCCAAGGGGAGGCAGGAGAGCTAGCAGTGTTTCCCCCTGCTGATGCTGCTGGAGATGAGAAAGACGAAATGGCTCGGCCATGCTCTGTACATGACACAGACAATGTTTGTGTGGACCTAAGGGGACGTTTCATGGCTGCTGTGACAACTGCAGGATCTTTGGCAGTGTATGCTCTTGGTAAGGACAACTCTTTTCTAGTGCAGGCTCCACGTACAGTCAAGAGATCCATCCATTTCTGGACGCTTCTTTAAGGCAGAGGTTAGCATTGTGGGGATGGTGCTTTGAACTGGCAATGGGACATTCTAGATGACTTATTTTTTAAAAGTAGGGTTTGTGTTGCATTAGCATTCAAAAGAATGTTTTAATGAGTTAACTAACATCATGTATTCTATAATTAATGCAGCCTCAGATGACTGTTTTTCCTCACAGAGGTGTGTTATGGAATGTGCAAGCTTTTCATACACCTGAATGTAGAGAATCTTTCAGAGCTCTACCTTTACATTTCATTTTCAACTAGCTGTTTTATAGGATCTTACTTCCTGAGGACAGGATTACAATAGTCAAATGACAGTTGGATGTATCTAGGAAATATAGATATAAATCCTCAGAGTGCAGAGCCACAGGTATTTCAAATATTTATAATTCATTTTAAAGGATCAATAAACCAACAGTGTTATTAGGGTGAAAAGAAGTCTTCTCTGTGGGATTCATGTTATATTCCCTTTCATTATAAAGAACTGGGTGACAAACATGCAAGTAAATTTATATTCACAGTAGCTCATTTGGGGATAAATATTATGTTTATTTTGCATTTTTCTCTTTTTCCTCTGAAAACAGTAAATCAATAGAATGGCTAGAGACCTAAATGCAGAGAAAGACAGGATTTCTGGCACTGCCCTGCCAATGTTAACTGCTCTCATCCAGATGATGTGACAGGTAACGCTAGTTTTCCTTTTCATTTTTATCCAGACCAGCGCTGTCAGCGTTTTCACATTTGTACTAATAAGAAGCGTAGAGGGTATGTTTGCCATTTAATGGAGGGTGAAGCAGTGTCTGAATTCAATTTATTTCATTTTTTCTTTGATAACATTTTTTCTGTGATAATTCTGAAAATCAAGGACATCTTTTTATCCAATATCCCATATCTTCGACGTAGGTAGTAGCCAAGTGACTCCTCAGAACCTGTTTGCATTTAACTGACTAAGTGAAGGCATGAGTTCTTTTGGCTTTTTTTAGAGAGAAAAAACCCACTTGTTCCCTGAATCCCTGGAAAATCTGACTTATCCGAGGAAGTTTCATTATGAATGTGCAGATTTTCTGCAGATCATTCTTTCAGTCTCTTGTTAAACCGGACCAATAATGCTCTTATTAACAGTTTAAGACAGCTGTTTGAAATAAGATCACTTGAAATTTTGGCCTCAATCTTCAGTAATATTTTGAATATGAGAATATTCATTTGGGGGAGGAACAGAATGAATTTGCACAGTTCCATTACAGCTTTTTTTCAAACACGCTGATCCTCTCCTTCGACCTTCTCTTGCCTTAAGCTTTAACGTAAACCATCTGCTTTGGAAATGCAGCTCAAATGTAACTATTTCTGCTCTTTTGCTTACGTTTTCTACATGAGTTGAAAATATGAATTGTAATTTGCTTTATAGTATTCTCTGTAATTGTGGGACTGAAAAAAGAGGGCAGGAATTTCTCCCAACAATAGAAAGTTTTTAGAATAGTAGTATAAAGACTCTCTGGCAATACTGATGTTTTCCTTTATATATAACTTTATTAAATCTATGCTTTGGAAGAAATTTTACCTAGCAGGCTTTCAGTTCAACTGCAATTGTTTTTCAGCAGGCTAATTTTTGTGTCAGACTACACAAGGAAAGTAATCACTTAGAAAAATGAGGTTTCCACATACATGTGCAGTAATCTCATGGCTGGTTTCATCTTGAGAGTGTCTGGAGTGGCTCCATCTTTGTTCAGTGAGCTTATGAGAAGTTTAATCTTTCAGGACAAGGAACTCATGTGAACCATTAAATTACAAAACGACCCTTCAGAAATCAGAGCAAGGTCATTTAGGCCTAATCACATGCAAAGTATTATGGTCCAGGGGTTTTTTTTGTATGACTGCATTATTTATAGATTACATTATCTTGAAGAGTTCCAAAACCCACAGGTTTTTCCTTGGATATATTACAGTAAAGCAAGGAAGAATAGAGAGACACATTTGAGAAGCTAAAAAACAGATGGACAATGTCATCCTTCTGGGACAATTCTTGGAAGCATCTGTTACTGATTTGTTATTAATTTGAGCTAATTTTAATGATTTTTGGTGATTTGGATTTAAATAAGGAATTATTTAAAATAACCACACAACCAGTTATGCTGGTGCAAAGTCCTTGGTAAAGTCCCAGGTTAAGGCCACGGAAGCTGGTAATAATCATTAACCAGATTTCTATTCAAAGACTAAGACTCATGACAAGGTACTTTTGTTAGAATGTTTCATGAGGACAATTTATTCTCCTGTAGACCGGGATGCTCTAAAAGTTATATTGTGAAAGGGCCTCAAAGCGTGTTAAAATTGCAATTTGAGTCAAAAATCCTTGGGTCAAGGGTATTGGAGGGTCTTTCTTTTAGGTCAGTAGTCCATGGTGTTTGCAAAAGCAGTCCCCTGACTCATTTCAGGACTCAAGTGCGCATGACTGGAAAGGGGTGGGAATAAGAAAATGAGTTACGGAAATTATCATGTTTATGTATGAGAACATGTTTATTATCTATTACTGTATCCTTTATAATCAGCATGCTACACGAGTTAGGTGTGCGCTGCTGATGAGACAACTCCCCTGCGCACTCGGCCATTAATAAAGGGGTGTCTGCTTATCTACATCCCGTTGGTGTCAATAAGTTCTTTCATCCTGTTTTGGTGACACAACCAGACAATGTACACAGAAAAGTGAGGTTTGAGGAATCTTCAGTAGAGAAAGACTTAAGGTTTGCAGAAGGACAAAGCAGTCTATTCTTTGAAAAATCTTTCCATGTGATCTCCTACTTACCTCTACTTAATTTCAACTATATACAAAATTTGTCTCCTGTGACTCTCTGATGTTGATAACACAAGTGTATCCCTTTTCCAGAAAGTAAGAGGGACAACTCATGAGCATCAGAAACAGCAAGCAGCTGTGTTCTCCTGGAAGAGAGGCTCAAAAAGAGTGCAGTGAAGATGCTGAAAGATTGTCTGGCAGATATGTTTCTGCGTAGGTAAGTGTCAGAGTCCAGTACTCTATGACCAGGTTCTTTTAGATTTTCCATACATAAAGGGTGTAATGTTTAATATCAGGTTTAATTATCTGAAGATATTTGATATTACATGAGATTTCTGATTTAGCAGAGTGATACAAAATATACAGAAAACACAACAGAAATCTAAGTTACACTTAATTAACAAAATATCACAGTCACAATGCACAGTTCAACCACAATACTACCATGATTCTCATTACTTCTCTCTATAATTTTCTCACCGCCAGGAGACTCGGTGTCCCCAGTCACTGGGAAAGAATATGTGGGTAGAAGCCAGCTCAAGCCCATTGCTGTCTTCAAAATTCTTTGCTTGTCTAGTTTTCATCCTCTGGATTGGGCTGAGCCACATATTCACTCCCCCCATGCTGGTCTGGCTGACTGGGAGACATTCGCACTCTTTCAATGAACTCTGGGAGAAACATTTACACCACCAGTTGATCCACTCAACTGTTGAGAGGTGTTTATTTAAAACAAAGGCCACCCTCCAGTGGTCCCCCTTGTGTTGAGATAAAGTCAGCTTTATTTGCAACAGCTTCAGTGGGTCACTGTTATGGGGACAAGGAGCCAGTGGGTGCTTCAAAATTTTAAGAAAGCTACAGCAGAGAGTTGTCTATTGGTGCTATCAACCAGCCTGGGAAAGCCAGTGAAATTTGAGCCAAAATCCAAGAGGAATGGACAAAAATGGATACAGAATGACAAAGCTTGTATGGGAAGAAAAGAAACATGCAGCCTTGCTCTTGATGCAGTTGGTCTAGGAGTTAATGGGTAGCACAGGCTGTGGAAAGATTCATAGTGTGATCAAGAATGTAGACTAAAGCTGGAGGGAGCTCTGTTAGTAACCTGTTTTGACAGCAGCCATGAAATTTGGCATTGGGTATCCCCACCCTTCTATTCAGCTGCACTCTCTAATGTTAAAGGGTTTTTTTTATTTGGAATATACCTCAAGAACTGCCATCACAAAGATGCTTGCATTGTTGTTTGTCATTTCTGTCAACCTTCACCAAGTCTTTCTTCATATGCATAGGTGATTTGTGCCTGTCTAAGAGCCCACGTGCTCTGGAACACATTTGAAGCTCTGCTTGATATAACACAAAACAGCTGGATTAATTACTTTTGCTAATTTCCACTAAAAGTTCCTCTAAAGGAAAGGGATTGCTTGTTTTTTTTCAAAATATTTCAAGGGTGAGAGCCATTTTTCTAATTAGTTTTCAAGCTTCCCCCAGTTTGCTACAGATTATGAGACCCTGGCACTGGATCTCAGTGAGCTCTCAGCTGAAATGATGCATCAGTCAGTGTTGCACAGTTTGTCTAAAGCCTTTCATTATACCTATCTCTCAGTCATTCCTTAAATCTGTACAACTGTCATGGTTTAACACCAGCCAGCAACTAAGCACCATGCAGCTGCTTGCTCAATCCTCCCTGCCCCACTCTGGTGGGATGGTGAGAAGAACCAAAAATAACTAAAACTGGTGGGTTGAGGTAAGAACAGATTAATAATGGAAATAAATAAATAATAATGATAATAATATTACTAATAATACTACTAATAATAGCTACAAAAAGGGAGATAACAAAAATAAGTTAAAGAAAACCTGAGAAATACAAGTGATGCACGATGCTCACCACCTGCTGTCTGATGCCCTGCCAGTCCCCGAGCAGCGATCTGACCCTCCCCCTAGTTTATATACTGGGCATGGTGTCATATGCTATGGAATATTCCTTTGGCCAGTTTGGGTCAGCTGACCTGACTGTGTCCCCTCCCAACTTCTTTTGCCCCTCCAGCCTTCTTGTTGGCAGGGCATGAGAAACTGAAAAATCCTTGACTTAGTATAAATACTACTTAATAACAACTAAAACCGTCTGTGTGTTAGCCATATTATTCTCACACTAAACCCAAACCACAACACTATACCAGCTGCTAGGAAGAAAATTAACTCTATCCCAGTCAAAATCAGGAAACCATTGCACAGTTTTTTACTTTTATGTTTTCTTTTTCATAGCTTTTCTTATCTTCAGGAGCTCTTCCTTACAAAAGGTAGAGTTCTCTTCTATCTCTTGTGGGTCTTGTAGAAAACTCTTTCATTTGTGATGCCAAGAAACTGGAAAGCATTTCATTATTGAAAGGTCTATACTCTGTTGATTTTGTTCTGGTAAAGTTTTGACTAAAGTTCTTGGTCCCTCTAGCATATTGCACTTACAGAACTATGTGTCCCTAAATGGCGAGTCCAAAGCAGAGTCAATAAGAATAGCCATCTACAACAGAAGACAAATCCCGCAAATCCAGAATGGAATGTAAGCAAATACGAATAGTTTTACTGTGTCAGACCAAATATTCATTTTAACCCATTATTCTGTCTCCAAGAAACAAACAACAGATACACAGAGAAAAACTGAAAAGCAGAGCAAGCACAGAATGCTGTTATCTGTGGTAGGTGCATTCGCTCAGTGAAGATAGGGCTTCTTGGTTGCTAAAGACTAGCAGCTATTGATTGCCTTTGTTCTCGGGGCTTCACGGTAGTTGGGGTCTTTGGCTAATGGGGGCCGCTATTGACCACAGGTCAGATTCGGCCTGGGTATAAACTGAGTCCCCTGGGGGAGCCATTTTGAGCTCGTCCCCTGGAGCTGCACGCTGTGGTCAGGACTCTCCCCTTGGGTTCGGGACGCCGCCCAGGGAAACTCCTCGAGGTGTCTTGGGTTGGGACGCTGCCCTGAGCAGGTCCTCGAGGTTGAGAGCCCTCACTTTCTAGGTGAGTGATAGAGCATTTTGGGTTGTCATTAAACCCTAGGTAGTGAAGCTTTGTTTATGCTTGGGGTTGTCGTTAAACCCCTGGGGTGTGAGGCTTTGTTTTACGTTTCGGGTTCCCGTTAAACCCCAGGAAGTGAAGTTTGTGTTTGGGGTTGTCATTAAACCCCTGTGGAGTGAAGCTTTGTGAAGTATTTCGGGTTATTGTTAAACCCCAGAAAGTTATTCTGTTCTCCTCTTGAGGACATTCGGATCTGTAATCTACGGAGAGCTGACTGGTGGTTTTATGAAAAAAATAAATCTATTTATTTTTTTAAATTGGTGGTGGGTTGCTCATTTGGAAGCCTCCGTCACAACAGCCCAAAAGATCGCTTAACAAAAATATTTCTATCAACATGAGTTCCTAAAAACTTTCCTACCTTTGAAATCAATGAGATCTATGCATGTTAATTTTAGTCAGTCCAGATTTCAAAGCATTTCTTCCAGGTCCTGTATTTAAGTAAACTGGACTTTGGAAAACAAACTAGCTTATTGATCACTCTGAGTTGAGAATGGCAAGGAACATGGTCTTAATTCTACAATCAAGAGAAATCTTTTTTTTATCATTGTTGTTCTTACAGAAAAGCCTCTGCATGGGTTCTTGATGTGAAAGGGATTACTGATGCAAAGTAGGTGTTACACCCCATTCTTCAGGGGCATTGTTTTCAGAGTCTGATCATTAACTAAATAGAAGCAGATTTTTTTATAGCTGTCATTGATTCTATCCTCTCTTCCTTGAGAATAATTGGAAAGCTCTGAATGCAAAGAGAGGAATTTTTATAATCACTGTTGTCGGATCTTGATTCCATTTCAGAAGATGGACATATTAGAGAAACAAACTCAAAAAATATGCATTTTGATTGCTCTGAAATTCATTAAACCTCACTTAGGTGTGTTTTTTGTGAAACAGTCTCCAGCTCCTGTCCTAAAACATGCTTGATCAGGCTCGCTTGTCTTGAGATAACACCATGACCTCATCAGTTCTTTCTCAACATGGGAATGTTCTCAAGGAAAGGAACTTTGAGCTGTTTCAAAGCAATAAGCTAATAGGAACCCACCATGACTCTCTCTGGGTTTGTTAATTTCTGTGAACATTTGTCTTCATTCTTGTGGGGAGGCCTGGAAATTTAGACAGAAACTTGTGGTAGTCGCTTGCATTGTCATGGCACATACTCTGTGTGTCAGAAAGCAGAACTTCCTCTCTTAATCGACTACTCCCAGGGAAGGCATATTATGAAGAAAGATTTTGCTCATTGTCTTGCACTAAATAGTGAAACAGAATAAAAACTGTGGATTTGAGATCAAAATTCAGAAGAAAGTCTTCCGGAGTCAAAAAATAAGTTAGCCGGTCACAGTTGCTGTGTTTCAGATGACAAAGTTTTTCTGCAGCACGTGTTAATTTCTGGTGTAATAACTGCTGAAGGGAACAGAGACAGATCAGGTGTAATCGACTCCCATTTGTTACACAGGCAGTTTTAAGAGGGACAAACCCTGACTGTGCAGCTCTGCAGGAACTAGGTACTGACAAGCAAGGCTCTAATTGAATCTCTGCTTCAGGCAACTTAATAATAAACAGTAATGAACTTCTCATTGTGTGCAGATACAGTGATCTCAATCTCAGAATTCTCCTGAAAAGGTTATCCATATATTAACGAGTTCTAGATGAGTCTCATTTCCCCTCAATGCTCATTTTCAATGCAGTAAACTGACAGCTACAATACAGTGGACTAGACTAGACTAGACTAGACTAGACTAGTTCAGCTGGAAGGGACCTACAACGATCATGTGGCCCAACTGCCTGACCACTTCAAGGTTGACCAAAAGTTAAAGCACATTATTAAAGGCATTGTCCAAATGCTTCCTGAACACTGACAGACTGGGGGCATCGACCACCTCTCTGGGAAGCCTGTTCCAGTGTTTGACCTCTGTCTCAGTAAAAGAATGTTTCATAATGTCAAGTCTGAGCCTTCCCTGATGCAGCTCTGAGTCATTCCTGTGAGACTAAGTATTTATTCCTGTGAGAATAAATAGCGTATCTTGTCCATAATTTAACCTCTGGATTTTCAAGGCTGTTGTCGAGGAGAGCTAAGGAAAAAGGACAGGTAAAAATTAATATTCTAAGGGTGAACACACTAAAATGGTTCTTGGTTGTGATCTCCTTTTCTTCCAGCTATGAGAAGCAGTAGATGGCCTTTCTCTGTAAGTGTTTAACTTGAATCTTGTGGTGGTTTAACTTGAATGTGTGGTAATACACAGATGTCATCACAAAGTTCTTCAGAAAGTTTAGGAACTGTAAAGCCTAGCTGAGCAACAAAACAGAGCATGCAGAAGGTGTGCTGTCCTGGATAAGGGGAGTTAAATCCTGGGTAGCAAGGTCTCTTTTGTTTAGATCTTTCTTCCATGCGAAGCTTTCTACAGGTAAAATGATATTGGTGGTAGAGCAGTGGGTTCCACTTCACCCTGAAAACTGCTGTCTTCATGGCTGACTTATCTGGTTATTTGAAGGCTGTGGTGTTGATAATGTCAAATGTAATATCACTGAGGTAGACCAGCAAAACATTTGCCTACAGATGGGGCCAGACTAGCAGCCCCGCTGTTGGACACCCTGACTGTGCCAGCCATGTAGGAAGGGGGAGTTTTGCCATTGATCTGTGTTCAAGAACACCAAAACTTAAGCACTTAATAGTAAGGGCTGAAGTAGTGAGCAAATGCTGCATTTCCTTGCTTAGGATAGCTTGCAGAAGTATTATGCCAGATTTTTCTTTTTGCTTTGACACTTAATTTTTTTCCAATACAGGTATTTGTATTTTCAGTGCAGTCCTTTTAAAGAGGCTGACTCTGGAAGAGGAAGAAGGAACTGTACTCCTCTGCAGCAGACATGTGTGACTCTGGATGAGAACTTACACTAGGATCAAGAGCTTGTGAAAGAATCTGTAGAAAGACAATACTTCTCCAATTTCACAATGTGATTTCAGTTCAGAGCTGGAATGAATGAAACCATGTTACACACAGGTAATGTCCCTTTTTTCCTGTTTTACTCCAGACAGTATCAGAAAACCCAAAAAAGCTGTGTGATTAACATACTCCTCACATCTTTCTATTTGATGCTGAAGGTACTTGGCATGTGCTTAAATGCAGTGTTCGTTCTCTTTTTACAATATCATTTGGGCTACAACAGTGAAACCTCTTGACACTTTGATTGCATGCAAACGTCAGGCAGTGAAATGTGACTGCCATTACAGGCAATTTAGAGAATTTCCCAACCACTTTTCTGTGTTCAGAAAGATTATATCACAAGTTTTTACCTTCATTTTACAGAAGCTCCTGTTTGGGAACTTTCAAAGAGCAGTACTTACAAAAATGATACTCATGGAGCCTCTGTATGGCTGCATATACAGGAAAAAAATACTCTAAACTTCCAAATGATGGACATTCAGCAAAGGCAAAGGGGGCTGGCTCGGATTTTCAATGTCTTGATTCCAAAACACTGTGCCTGATCAACAGGAATGACATTACGATTATGCAAGTTTGGAATGAAAGCTGCTGACATGAAAGGGAGGCATCCAATTCATCTCTGAGGATTTTTCAAGTCTCACATAATTTGACTTTGAAGGTTTTGGAGGTTTTTGTTAGAAATCACAGTGTACCCTTAGCTGCATGCCATCTTTGTGGAGGAGGATCTAAGTTTTCCGGCCTGAGTTTGTGGGATACTCACTAGTGCATAGAAGGCAAAAATATAAGAAAAGAGGATGAAAATGAATGTGGCAGACAAAGTGTCTCTGTAACTGTATATCTGTGGGGATTTTTTACCCTTTTGGAGGGGTGAAAAATAGGGCTGAAGAATTACAAGCCAAACTGCTCAATTCCTATGTTTAGGAAAGCAATTCTGTGTGGCGTGGGGATTTATTTCCATTTCACTGTTGATATGTTTATAAGAATGTATTGTAATATGAAAAAGTCAGTAACAATCAACATGGATTTGAGAGGATTTAAAAAAAAAAAAAAATCGATTAGTTTTCCTTGGTAGCCTATATAGGTTAGATATACCACTGTCTCCTCATTCCTGTGGCTGTTGCCCACCATTGATCAGCCTCGAAGACTTATACTGAAAACTTCTCTTTACAGAAGATATTCAATCCTCTGCTCTGTGCACAGTGCAGTCCCTCAGTCATTGAAACATTACTATTTTATAATTGCAGGAACAATATACTGTACACAGTGATAGCACTTGCTTCTAGTCAGAATTGAGTATCTTATCCTGAACACATTGACTGTTCTTGCAGCATTTCCCCCCCCCCCAATGTTGCGTTCCTTATACCTGAAATGGGGGGTATGAGTTGACCTAGAAACAAAGTTAAACAAAGGCATTTTATTGGGCCCCCATGGACCTGGGCAGAAATACGAGGAGTGTTTCTGCGAGTGAGAGGGCAAGCTCCTGAGTAGATGCTTCATCATCACAGGTTATTCCAGCTGTGCCTGTCAAAGGATTTTTTCATACAGTTGTCTCAGCAGCTGAACAAAAGCAAAGTGAACAAGAAAGGAGTAAAATCCTACTTTTCAGAGGGTTTAACTCCTCAGTGTAGGACAAGACATTGAAATTAACTGTGGACAAGCTTTTCTTCAATGAAGGGTGTCAGAACTGATCTTTAAGACTTCAAACTGGGGGCATTGTCTATGGAAGAGAGAGGAGCATTTGCAAGCAAGGCAGCTGGGCAAAGCAGTGAAGACTGAAACTCACGAGACTTAAAGAATGGAAAACTGGATCTTTCAAGGCTGCTTTAAGAAATAATCTTCAGAAAATAATTTCTCTTGATAGTTCACACTTCCAGCTTTTCACTAGAGTGCCTTTTCAACTCACACCTTGCCAGAAATGTAGTTGCTCTACATGTAAGAGCAAAGAGACATTCTCCTGATTTTTGAATTCTAGAAATCACACCTTTCTTATCTAATGCAGATCTACTTGACCTGTAAATAAAATGGCAGAGAAAAATTATGTTAACTCGGTTCCCATTGTGCATTCAGAGCCAGTTGGAGAAAAATAAACCAAATGGTCCAGTTACCAAAACATGAGATTGCTTTTTAGTAAAAGACATTAGCTTTGATCCTTGAAACTTTCTACAGCAAAAGTTAAGTTATTCTGGTTTTAACCGAACTTTTCATTCTTTAACTTTCCTTTGCAGTGTTTCAAATTTATCTGCAGGGAGCAGTCAGAATTCAATTCTTTGTTTTTAGTACAGTTAAAAAAAAACCTTCCCCCCAATCCTCTTAAACTCTCTTTGCTTAACAAATCATTTAATACAATAGAGAACATTTGAGAAGTCTTTACATCCTATTAAAAGACCGTAAAAAGTAAATTGTTAACAGGTTCCCTGAACTGGGATTCAGGAGAAACCTCATCACTTCAGGGCACAAGCCTCAGTGTGCCACTCTATGAGGGACATCTCTCTGTCTCTTTGCTACTTAAGTAAGGAAATTAGTTGCTCAAAAGTCTGTTCAGAGGAGTCTATCTTGGAAGAACCTACTTTCTGGCAACACTTTTACCTTAGGATTTTGCTGCAAGTAGTGGTATGTGACATGCATGTTATGTGGCTGGGGATAAACCTGCCTCTTCCCCTCCTTTTGGGGAGCTCTGCATCATATACTTAGTTGTGCTCATTTGGGCATGAGAAGAATATGCCTAAAATGAGCTAGAAGTGAGAAGGATGTGAAGAATTTTCTATCTTAATCTGATCATCTGTGTTCAGGCTCTCCAGCATATAATTTCTTTTCCCACCGGGAGGTGCCTGTGCCACCACGCTGTTGCTCCTCTTTCCCCCAGAAAGGCTCTCCCTGGGGCAGTCATGCTGGAACTAGTCATTCTCCTGCAGTAGGATGTGACAGAATGCCTCTTGATCTCCTGGAATTTTATATTTATCTAGCGAAAAGCAGCTCTGGTGATCTGAAGCAGATCTTATTATCTTCCTCTTTTCTGGGTGCTGTTTGTCCTCAGGAGTTGGCCAAAATACCCTGAGTTTGACTTTAGTTAGAGCTGAGCTGAGTGCAGCATGGGAAAATAAATTAATTTTAAACTCTAAATATTCTGCTTGAGAATTCTTCCTTGGGCTGTATTCTTTTCCACTTTGGTAATTTGTAGACATAGAAATTTTGGTTCATATAAAAGAAAGCATTGTCTAATCTAGAGTCATTGTATCTCCATCAGAGAGCATTATCATAATGCTTCAGGAAAGATGTCAAAACCTTACAATGGAAAACAGCTGCTTAACTTAGGGTTGAGTTTTGCTCTGGATCTTACCAGATCTTCCTGTGGGGCACTGTGACCTTTTCTCTGGTTCTGATAATATCTTTAAGGTATCTCAATTCTCCCATCTGGTGGCAGACGACACGTTGACATTGCCCTCTTAACAGTTGGGTTCTGAGTGGTGGCATCTGACTTCTTATGCTGGATTCCCATTAAGTGAGCTGTTTTTCAATCCCTTTTGATCATAGGAGCAGATGGTTAGTCCAGTAGCCCTCCAAAGGAAATCCCACTGACCTTGAGCCATCTGCAATATTGAGAAAGTAAATGTGTCATGGCAATAAATTAATAACACTTTGCACCATGGAGAAATAGATGAGTGTGCACAAAAATGATGTTGCTAGTAACCAGCTGTAACCAGAAGTATTTTGATAGTTAAGCTGTTGATTGGTGTGGGAGTATGTTGACTGTTTTTTCCCTGTGAATAAATCGCTTCTTCTGTTGCTGTTAATTAAAATTTTTAAACACATATGAGTCAGGGACATAAAACAAGTTTAAAGAATCTTTAAAGAAAAGTGTAGTAAAAGACTCTCGAGAAAGTGCATTAGCTGGTTATAGCAAAAATATGTTTCTGAAGCCTAAATGAATATAATTTCTAGATGATCAAACTCTGTAACTGGCTATGTAAACTGCTCAAATTGCTCCTCATCTCTCTGGAGGCCGGATCTTTCAAATCAGTTTCTGGTGTAACTTTTTCCACAATTTGTGTAATCCAACATATTTTATATGGAGGTGAAATCAATATTAGTTTCGATTTTTACATTTGCTTTCATTTGTTTTGAAAAAAATATTTCTGCCTAATTTTTAAGAAAAACAAAACCAAGTCAATGTACTTCAGAATATATTCTGACATAGTTACAACAACTGCTCCTACAAGCCTTAAGTCATCGCATAATTTGTTAAACTAATTTTTGTCTTTGCAAGGCAAACCTAACATTTCTTTTTGATTATAGAGAGATTTGGGGAGATATCATCTTATAATAATAATTTTATTTTCCAGTACTATAGCATGAACTGTGATTGTTTTAATTTCTCTAGTTTTAGTGATTTCTTAGAGGACTTGTCCAGTGTATTTTAAGACTACCTACTCAAGATATAAATAAACATAGCTTTTCCTGACACAGAATCTTATAATGTTATTGATATTCAAACAAGCCAAGGAAAGAATTTAATGCCTTTCACTGATATTTATTCACAATAATACACTGATATGCACTGTAAACAGGGAAAGCATATTTGAGTCATCTCATAAGTTAAATGACAGTAAGTTAAATGACTTCCCAGTCAGACTGGGATGCTTAGGCAAATGTGTCTGTCACTTAACCAATGGTTCTTTAAAATGTGAGGGGACTTTCTAGCATGTGTCCTGTAATTTGGCCATAACTCAGGTCTATTGGCAACAGAACAACAATATTAAGAAAGCATTGATCCTGCAAGGAATTAAATACATGTGTTATGTCATGTAGTGTATGGTAATGCCATTGAATTCATTTAACTTTTCAGTGCATGAATCTAGAAATGCTTGCTTTCAGGACTTTATTACTTGGGAGTTCGCTTCTGAGGTCTGGGAGGCAGGAGCTTTCCTGTTCGACAATCTGACCTGTGGAAGGAAGCCTTCACCAGCATCTGTAAGACAAATACTGGTACCCCTGGATTGATAATGCTACACAAAAGGCTGGTTGATGTTAGTTCAAGAAACGAAGGTAAATGTCATCCTGTTCTTTAACAAAGGATTCTCAGTTTGGAAGATTTCTCCAAATGCACAACTTAGTCATAAGCTAGCGCCTTGCATTTCCACAGGGGTCCATCCTTGACACGCGAGATTCTCAGCTGCTGCATTTCCTGAAGATAGAGAGGAATAATGCCTGGAACCAAGATTACAGAACTAATTTCTCTAAATTCACTGCCTAATTTCCTTGCTGTCTGAGATACAGCTCCGCTGGTCATTAACAAGTTAAGTGTCCCCTGAACTACTCTTCTCTAAGCAAAAGATTCATTGACAATGAAAGCTGAAGAATATTCCTGGGACTGGAGGCTTAAAAGTCCTGTCAGTTCAAGGTTGTATCAGATAGGCTTCACTGGCAGAGACAACAGGGCTGAGGGAGTCCTAGTGCATTGCTGTTACTAACACAAACCGGTTACAGGGGAGCCAGTTTTGTCCTATCACCCTCATGTACAGCCCATATGAGGAAGAATGGTAGGAAACAACCCATAAAAATAAAAAGGTTAAAACAAGCTAAATAGAATGCAATGGCAAGTATTATTAACCACCCCAGAAAATCAATGGTGTAATTCAAATGTTTGAGATTGATTTTATATGACATCTCTTCAGTAAGTGGTTCTTTGGTGGGAATGTATTGATTCCCCTGGAAGAAAGGCAGGCATGTATCTCTGGTGATTTTCCCCTTGCTCTTCCAGCACAACATCAGATTATCACAGGTGCCATTTAGACATTTAAGCATGTGTACTGAAATAAATCTGACATTTTTGTTATTCTGTGGAAAATCTAAAGCCCATGAACAAGCAGAATATTGTTTCCATGAGGACCTACAGAGTTCTCAACTGTCTGAAGAAGAGAAATAGAAATGTCATGAAAAGCAGTTATAAATAAAGAAAGAAATTTGCATAGTCATAGATTACAGGTATCTGGTTTATAGAGTGCTTCCTCAGCTTACTTACCCGCTGTACAGTCCCACCAACAGGGCTGCATTTCTGTTTGACATTAACGTTAGCTCATCTTACACAGAGCCTAGTTTAACTTTGAAGGAATTGCACGTGGTTATACACACAGACTAATGCTTTTTAATTCTCTTCTTCTTCTTCCAGTGTCCTCTCTTTGCCCACCCACTTGTATCCCTCATCCTTCTGAGCTATAGCCTGTTTAATGTGTAATACATTAAAGCATTTCTAACCTACTCTGCATACTTCTAATTATTGGGGGGGAAAATCTTAACTGGAAATGAAATGCATACTTTAATAGTGCCTACAGTTTTGTCCTTGGTACATCCTAAAGAAGAATGCCATTGGATGCAGAAGTGTTTCTTAACTGCTGTAACATATTTTTCTGCTGATGGTTCTAATATCTTTTTAGATGCTGCTTTCCTAACCTTTATCACACAGAAAAAAAAGATGTGCTTCACCATAGCACGTGCTGTATACAACTCCTGCTACCTGAAAAACATATCCTAGATATTTTATTGCCATTCTGATATGCTTCCCATTTTGACAAAGAACAGGCGCAAAACTTTGACATCAGAGGGACCGAGGTTATACATCAGCCAACCACTGAAGCTGATGACGTTTCCCTGGCTTCATTAAAGTCAATGTCCTACAGTTATCTCTTTTCTGAGTACAAACTCTTCCTGTCAAACAAGAGAGGAAGGAAAATACTCCCTCTTGCCTTTCAAGTTTGAGAGCTACTCCTTTGCACTTTCAAGTGTAACTGTCTAGTGCAGAGGACAGCAGCCAGCTCCTAGGAAACAGGACAAGCTTAAATTCAAGCACCTGGGATCATGGGTTTGCTTTGAATGAAAAGCTAAAGGCTGGAAAACTAACTCCTTTGGCTTTGTACAATGTCTTCGCCAGTAGCAAACCCCAAGGCCTAACTAGGCTCCACACCTAGTTACGGTGGTGGCCAATAGAGTATATCCCTGGGCAATGGGATGGTCTCAGATCTCTGAGAGACAGGGTGGAAACAAACATCTGCTTCTTGAGGTGGTAGAATTTCTGAGGGTCCTGAAGGAATATGTGAGAAAGACACCTTTGAGGATAATATAGAAAGTCTTCTGAGCACTATGCGTTTGGATGGCAGTATATGGATTATAAATGATGCAATGGTTAAGATGTGACCTTGGGATACTGAAGGCGTGAGGATTTTGTACTCTACCATGACTACTGCGTGTGACCTTGAACAAATCAGCTGTTGCCTTAGACGCCACTCATCCAGAGATGAACCATCTCTATCTCATTAGCACTCTTAGGATAAATGTATTAATTACATGGGATGCTCAGATACATGAGAGAATTATTTATCACATGTAAATATCACTCCTTGGTATGACCGAGTTACTCATTTCAGAGATCAGCAAATGATGATCACGACAGAAAAAAATGTTGCATTTTATCACCTTTTCACACTGCTATAATAGACAACAATGTACAAATTGAAAGAACCTCTTGGACTTTAGATTCTCTGCAACATGCCACAATTTCATACCTGCAAAAGCCTATCACATATTGTTGAGAAAAGCCTGGGGCAAGTTTCACGATATGAACTCAGTTTTGTGTCTTCATCAAAGAATAATGCAGCAGCAAAGTGAACCTGAAATGTCACAAGGAGATGTTGCAGGCAATTAAATGGGAGGTTTTCTTGTTTGTGTCCTGGTAGAGGAGACAGGAAACTAAATGTAAACAAGATTTTTCAAGGTTTCTAACTTGATACATGCCTTGCGGTAAAGTTTTGATGATGAAAAAGCAAACACAGCATGTCGTGAAGTGAAGCAGCACAGGATGTGGATGCTTAAAAAGATGCTTAAATAGGAATAACAAGAATACTTTTAAGCCTAACTTTTATACTGTGCTTTATGCTCTCTCTCTGAGATCTTCTGCATGACTCAGGCTTCAACTTTTCTTCAGTCATGAATGATGTAAATCATCTCTGAGGGATTTTTTGTGGAATTATGTGACAATTTAGTCATTGGACTCTTGATTCCAAATTAACCAGGGATCAGCACAATTCTGGCAAATTTTGGATGTCATGTACTAAGGTTGGTTCGCCTTGAGCTGTTTGGGAGAGTTGTACCCAAACCCCACAACTTTCAGAGACAATGGCATTTGAAACCACGCTCAGGAAATCATTCTGTGCATTTGCACACATGCTTTTACAGTGCAAACTTAACTATGCCAAATCAAGTCTTGAAATCTAGCTACCTCTGCATGTCATATGGTGCGCACGGTCTCTGCTGTCTGAGGGGGAAACGTTCCCTTTCAGGAACTTTATTGGCCACACAGGTGAGTTTGCAATCTACCCAATTTGTATTTTGTCTGTGACAATTTTCAGTTGTCCAGTCCAAGGCAGTAAGAGCAATACTGATACAAAAGATCTGAGTTTGTTGGCTGGGGGCTGTTTGATTTAGGGAAAACTCTGTGCTTGCATCTTGGAGAAAATCAAAGCGATATCTGAAAATAATCAGGGCCAGAACAAAACCGAGATAATACCTGTGATCTGGCCAAGAGCGAATGAACGGCACTGTGAGCAAGCCTTTCAAAGTCATCTCTGGAAGTATTAAGTAAGTTCGGAGCACTACACTTAGTCTTACCTAGTGAATTTTACTACCAGAGGTACTTCTCTGTCAAGCAGAACCGCTACATGAAAACTACTTTCTGATCCCCCCATGCATTGGTACTGAAGAGAAAAATATGCTTTCTTCACAGAAAGGAATTGATTGATTTTTTTGTAACTCATGATGCCCCTAATATGTTTGACTGTTTTGGGGTTTCAGATACTTAAATGCAGTGATTAATTACTATAGTGGTTATGAAGGAACTCAAATTATTCAAAGTATCCCCAGAGAAAAGACTAACTGGAATGACATTACTAATTGACTATGTAAATTTATGTAATGAAAATTAGATGGAAAAAAACCTGAAGAATTAGTAGAGTGGTGGTACTGTGAAAGGTTTGGTTTTCAGCTTTCTTTCTGATTGAAAAATCTATGTGCAGGTTTTGGAGAGATCGAGGTCAACTGGGTGAAATGCTTTTCACACAAAAATGGTTAATTATTTTATTTACAATTTGTAAGGACAGGGAAAACGATCTTGTCCAATGATGGTGTCGTATGCAAAGGTCTTTGGAGCATCCCAGTGCACACAAGCATTTCCAGGACTAATGGGTTGTGTAAGCAACTGAAAAGCCTCATACATGTGAAGATCTGCGTCACACAAAATAATTGCTATTTCTGTTGTCCTTGGATGATATCATTTAGTAATCTAAAATTTTGGGTGCTTTTATGGATGTCCCAAACTTTGGTGGAGCATAAAGATATTCTGAGTAAAAGCCATAAAATGGCTTGTTGTTAAAAACAAGGACTTTCTTGTTCCTGATTAATGCATGTAGTGTTTTGATTTTGTCTTTTTTTTAAAAAAAACACCTGACCACATTCAGTTGCATAAAACATAGGGAAGATAACTTCTTTTTTTTTTTTTTTCCCCTTCTATTTAATCAAATGGTCACTAATAATATAGTAACTGCAAAATTCCAGAGTAATGCTGGAGAGTATGTTTAATTCTTGTGAAATGCATGTTTTTTCAAGACCCATATATGGAAATCACAGGATCTCCTTGGACTTTTCTGAAAAAATATATAATTATGCTTTCCAAAATGTCATAGGTAACACTGGGATATCATCGTCAATAGTTTGATGGTAGCTAAAATATTTTAAATATTTATGAATTTGAGTTAAAATTAGAAGCTATTTTTTGTCAAAGACTGCAAATAAGAGATGAGAAAAAATATTTTTTTCAATATTTTGAAAGCAAAACATATTTTATTTCAAAAGAATATTCATAAAAAGAAACTTTGACTGCATCAAAATTAAAATATACTGCTACCTCTACTCTCTTAATGTTCTAAACAGTTTATGTTTCTTTTAAAAGGCTATAAACTTGCATTTAATTTCCTTCACAAAGTTTTAAATTTTAAACCAGAGATTTATCAGTAGCTACTACCTGCTTCTGAGTGGTGTTTCCTGATCTATAATTGCAGCATTGATTGGAAAAATAGGTTGTAGAAATTGATGCTGCCTGATTAAATGTTAAGTTTACATATTTCAAGATGTTAAGCCTTAAATTAAATTTTTCAAACAGAGAAACACACTGTAATGAACGTAGTGATTATCCCCCTCAGTCTATTATGAGTTCTAATTAGAAAAATAAATGAGCAAGGCTTGCAGTAAAATACTTCTATATTGCAAGCTTGGAAGTCATGCTTGTGTACAAACATATGTACTTGAATTTCTGTGTTTGTTTTTCAGAGTTTTTGAAGTCTCAAAGTTAAGTAATTAATAAATTCTGGACCTTGTAACTAGATAGAAATTGACTTTTTAAAATGTTCCCAACTTAATTCTAATTCTGCTATTTAGCATAGTGTATGAGCTGTTAACAGAGCGAAGTCAGTGGAAGTCACACCACATTGACAAATTGAATGAATTCTTGATGGTTTTGTCCCTGTCCAAAGGTGGCTGAAGTCAGTCATTGTAAGAGTCGGTCAGAAGATCAGCATTGTCTCAACATTGTCATCAGGGACATGGACAGTGAGGTACCCGACAACGGCCTGTTTGGAGCGCAGTTGCCGACCCCTGGAACGGAATGTGGTGCAAAGGTTCCTGAATGCAGAACTGTGTGGCACAGCCAGTGCTGTGCTGTTCTCCTGAGTACTGAACCGTGTGGTGCAGACAGTGCAGGGCTGTTCTTTGGTGCCTGAGCCGTGTAGTACAAAGAGTGTTGTGCTATTGTTCGGTACCTGGGCCTAGCCAGAGCGGTTAGTGATAATTGCATAGCCATTGTCAAAAGAGATGGATCGCGACAGTTGCAATAACACCGATGAAGAAATCATGAACCTCAGATGAACTTTGCTTCATTATAATACCAAAACACACCTCCTGGTTGAAGGTTACCCGCCTCCGAGACTGACCACACCTAGGACACTCCCCCCTGCGCACGCGCGATGGCCTTGCTCGAGAAGGGTGGAGATATGATAATCAAATTCTGAGAAGGGCGGAGACCCCCGAGGCAGAGGTGGAGCAAGGCGTGTTACTAAGCATAAAAGATGACTTCTGGACAACGAAAATTGGAAGCTTCCCCACCAAGGACCACGATGATCGACGACGCAGCACCAGCTGGACCCGGGACCGTTAGGACGTCGTGAGATCAGTGGTGGTAGCTATAACCTCTCTTCCTTCTCTCTCTAAACTTAACTTTACTTTTCTCCTTTCTTTCACCCATCTCTAACTATCGCATGCCTCTTCACAGGCAACCCAATAAAGTTTCACTGTTTGATTACTGCTATCCCCTTTGGTGCTGGTCATCTTAATTTTGCACTTTCGAGATCATAGCAAGCGAACCATCACGAGTCCACCGAGTGGACCGTGACAGTCATGCAGGTTGTTACAGAAGAATCACTAAATGTCAAAATGAGTGCAGCATTGCCAGGGTCTCTGATATTTGTAGGTCTTAAGGAATTTTGTAGATCGGGGTTTATAATGTTCTGGCTCCTGGAGCTGTACGCAAAATAAAGCTATGCATGACACAGACATGACTAGAAAGATGTGCTGAAGGGGGTGATTCCTTTTGTTCATGGGTTTTCAGACTGCCATAAAGGAAAACAAATTCTTATTGGTATCATAGTGGTTTCTGGAGTCCTCGAACAGAGAGAGAAACTGGCATAAGCTTGCAGAAGGCAACCTTTGTACACATGTGCACACAGGTGTGTGTGGGGCAGATGTAGGCAGATGAAGGGACTGAGAAGAAATGTTGAATATGACTTGCTCAAGGTCACGGCGAAAGTCAGTAGCAGAGCTCTCCCAACCCCTAAATGAGACTTCACTACTTTGCTGGAAGGTTATAAAGCCACTTTGACCCTGCAAATGAGCTTATGTCGAGAGAGAGGAAAAACGAAAGTTTCTGTCAATGGAAAGGTTCCCTATGATGGACACTGTGATTTTCAGTTAAAGTAACAGTCACACAGGAAACATTTTTCACTAACCCATCTGCAGCAGTAAGATCTTAGCAGAAGCTATTCATCTCTACAACTGATGAGTAAGTGTCATTGTGTGATACATTGTGAGTTTTTGAGCCTTGAACATTTTGTTGTAATGTGAGATAAGACCTGGGGAGGGCACAGATGGCATCCATGCTGTGCATTGTGTGTCTCCTGTACCCGTTCAGTCCAGTCTTAATTCTTTCTCTTTATACACATAGTTCATTTCACCTGATGTTTTAATCTCCTTTTATCTCTTTGATTAATGAAGAGTGTGTGTGCTCTGTGTTAAGGGAAAAAAGCCAAGAGCTTGATTCCAAGTCTATTTCAAATTTATAAAGAGTTGGTCTTCTAGAATATCAATGAAGCAAAAGGAATGGCGAAAGAAAAAGGGGAAAATGGTAAAAATGGATAAGGAGAAGAATTAATGTTTGGAGACCTCATTCTTTTGTCTTAGAAAAACTACATTTTCACAAGTGCAATGAATAATCCCCAACAGGGACTTTGAAACTGCACTTAATTTGTGTTGTCAGAGGTGTTACAGATACCAGAAATGATGCTTTAACAAGTTTGACCTCATTTCCTCTCTGTTTTAAATCCCATTTTCAGTGACAGACACATAGCAGTGGCCATCATTAATGCTGGTAGCACCCCAATTGTTCTTTTCTCCTCTCCAAGTGTGAATCTAAGCCCGCACTAAAAACAGAGTCTAGAGCAAGCTGTTTGGTACCCAGCCACTTCCTTGGCTGTCTCAGCATGGGAACCAGGACAAAAGGGACTTTGCTGCTGGTAGCTCAGAGGAACTCCCTGGGTTTGGCTGCTTTACAAGGAGGAGGGGTTGCTTTCAGCTGGTCCAGAGCAGCAGGGAATTGCTCTGTTGGCTTTGCAGAGATTGAGCCTGAGTGACAGTTGAATTAATGGAGATACACCAGCCAACGTATGGCTACAGGTAGTGAGACTGTTTGGCAAAGAAACACATGTCTTCTCAGTCTTCCCAGAACCGGCAAGCTTCCAGCTGGAACTGGAATTTCTATTTCTATAAAAATATAAAATGACGGACAAAGCACAGCTGGCCTACCCCAAAGCAGCCAGTCTTATGAACTGTTTTTATTCATTGTCCCAGTTATGCTTGTCCTTGCTCAAAAAATTCTTCAAATCCTTCTTTTTCCTAGATCTATCAGAACAAAACCCCAAAAACTGCCTTCCAAGATTTCCAGCATCAGGTTTTTTTCTCTAGAATTACAGAGCAATTTTAAGAAGTCTTTAGTGGTGATACATCCTTTCAGAAATGTCATTCAAGTGCAATTCCTGTTTTAAAATGAAAATAGTTACACACACTCTCTCTCTTACGCACACACGCACTCACACACTGCTTACTGGCCAGCAGCATGTGGCTTTGTTTATCCACAAATGGTAATATCTTGGAAAATGATATGACTAGATGAAATAATATCAGGATTGAATTTAAATCAAATTGTCTCTTCATTATGTTTCCCCAGGGCACTCAGCAGACAAAGAATAATCACCTAAATTGAAAGAGAGTGATTTTCACTAATTGGAGTGAAATTCTACCTATGAAGAAAAATCACAGGTAAAAAACCTGACCATTAAATTAATGGATATAGATCAAGCAGACTTGAAAGTATCATTTCAGGTAAATGTTGAATTGCTCCAGTACAAGCTTTTGAAGTATAAGGTTTAATATTTTATGTCTATACATTCTGAACACAACATTCAGACAACTTCTGTATCACCGGCTTCAGTGGAGTCATGATCTGAAAGACCTTGAATAGCCTTGCCAATATAGGATTAGTTCTGGGTGGTTAAGGCAAATACAAAGTAAATGAGTGATAACACAAAAATAGATCAAGACTCAATAAAACCCAAAAATAACCAAACAGAGAAGGAGAATTTGAGAAACAAAGCAAGGTCACTGTTGTGGAAGTGATCTGATAAGTCAAATTTAAGTGGGGAGGAATATATATTCATTTTTGGTGTTTTGTCCATGCTTTGATGGAGTCTAGTTCAGTTGCAAGAGTTTTATTAGACAGAGCTTTCCTGTGGGTGTTATGTTGGGATCTATTCATCTGGTGGTAGCAACCTGCTGGTGAATACCCTGCGTGGCTTCCTTTCCCATCCTACTCTGGGCCAAGTGAACAGGGAAAGTGAACCTGCAGTTATACAAGGTTGACTTAAGTAATGTAGATTCATATCTAAAGTGTTGGAAAGTTCTAGTCGGGGGAAAAAGAAGGATTTAAAAAGTCATATAGGATTTTCATTACTGTGGATCATTAGTTTTACAATGAACTTCCCTCTGGAAAAATAGAGTAATTTACTGGATGACAAGAAAGTCCAGTGAGTTTCAACTCTTGATAACTGGCTGAGTTATCACAGAAATCTGTGGTCACAGCAAAACTTAGAGACCCAGTCAAGATCAAGGTATCACCTACTTAGAAGCTGTACAAAGATGGTTCAGTTGAATCTTTGGGGACATAAAATTAAGCTGCTTTACTTGACTGAGTCACTTTCTTAGATTTATGTTTAATTAAAAGAATCTGAGCCTAACCCAGACAGCAGCTTAATAAAATATCAGATACATCTTTTAAAACATAGAATCATCGAATCATAGAATGGTTTGGGTTGTATAAGACCCTAAAGAATATCTATTTCTATTGCCCATGCTGTGGGTAGGGACACCTTTCACTAGACCAGGTTGCTGGAAAAGCTCCAGGCAACCTGGCCTTGAACAATTACAGGGAAGGGGCATCCACAACCTCTCTGGGCAACATGTTCTAGTGCTCAACATCGTCACTGTGAAGAATTTCTTCCTTATATCTAACATACAGCTATGCTCATTCAGTTTAAAAGTGTTATCCCTTGTCCTATCCTTACTGTCCCTGATGAAGAGTCTTTTCCTGAAGTACTTCAAGGCACTGGGGTGGTTAATTGAAGGCTCGGGAGCTCCGGTCATGTTTTCATCAATCCCTCAAGTGGAAGGGAAAACCACTGAGAGAGGGTGGAAAACATATCTGATTAGCATGTGGCTCAGAGACTGGTGCCACCATTGGAATTTTAGGTTCTTTGATCATGGCAAGGTTTATAAGGCACCTAGTCTGCTGGCAACAAATGAGACAGGTGGGATGAAGCTGTGGGATGCAGAGGGGGAAAAGGATTCTGGGGCAGGAGTTAACAGGGCTTATTGACAGGGCTTTAAACTAGATATGAGGGGGGGCGGGGAGATAACTGAACCTGTTACGTATAGGCTCAAGGGAAGCATGCCAAGGCTTGAAGAATGGTGGACTGGTGAGGGCTCTCCCTCTGCCACTTCATTTGAGAGAAGGGAAAGATGTTCAGGAACTGTGGAAGCACCTGAGAAGGGTCTGGTAGGGAATGGGGCCCACACTAACAAAAAGGTGTTGGATTCATTAGCTCATTTCAAGTGCATCTATACCAATGCATGCAGTATGAGCAACAAACAGGGCGAGCTTGAAGCCATGATGCAGCATGAGAAATATGACATAGTAGCCATCACAGAAATGTGGTGGGATGCCTCACACGACTGGAGTGCTGCAATCGATGACTACAAGCTCTTCAGGAGGGATAGACAAGGAAGGAGAGGTGGTGGAGTGGCCCTGTATGTTAGAGAATGCTATGACAGCTCAGAAATCAAGTAGAGTGATAAAGGGGTCGAGAGTGTTTGGATTAGGTTAAGGGCCAATAAAGCAGATCTTGCTGTGGGAGTCTGCTATAGACCCCCCAACCAAAGCAGTGAGGGGGATGAAGCTTTCCATAAACAGTTGGGAGAAATCTTGTGGTCACTTGTCTTGTTCTTGTTCTTGTGGGGGACTTTAACCTCCCGGGTATCTGCTGGGATGACAACACAGCGGAGGGGGAACAATCCAGGAGGTTCCTGGAATGTGTGGAGCATAACTTCCTCACACAGCTGGTGAGTGAGCCGACCAGGGAATGTGCCCTCCTGGACCTGCTTCTTGTGAACAGGGAAGAGCTTGTGGGGGAGGTAAAGTTTGGAGGTTGTCTAGGGTGCAGTGATCATGAGATGATTGAGTTTTTGATCCTTGGAGAAACAAAGAGAGGGGTTAGTAAAACTGCCACCTTAGACTTCCGGAGGGCTAACTTTGACCTGTTCAAAAGACTGATTAACAAAATCACTTGGGAGGCTGCCTTGAAAGATATGGGAGTCCAGGAAGGCTGGACATACTTCAAGAGAGAAGTCTTAAAGGCGCAGGAGCAGGCTGTTCCCGTGTGCTGAAAAACAAGCAGGCGGGGAAGGAGACCAGCCTGGATAAACAGGGACCTTTGGCTGGATCTCAAGAACAAAAGGAGAATCTATTGCCTTAGGAAGAGGGGCCAGGTGTCTCATGAAGTCTATAAAGATGTAGTGAAGTTATGCAGGGAGAACATTAGGAGAGCCAAAGCACAGCTAGAGCTCAACTTGGCTACAGGTGTTAAGGATAATAAAAAATGTTTCTATAAATTCGTTAACAACAAAAGGAGGATTAGGGAAAATCTCCCTCCTTTATTGGATACAGAGGGAAACATGGTAACTAAGGATGAGGAAAAGGCTGAGGTGCTCAACGCCTACTTTGCCTCAGTCTTTAGCAGTGGAACTGGCTGTTCCCTGGACACCCAGCCTCATGAGCTGGGAGATGGGGAGGGGAAGCAGAATGAGGTCAGGACAATTAAAGAGGAAGTGCTCAGAGATGGGCTACACCACTTGGATGCAACAAGCCTCTGGGACCAGATGGGTTACACCCAAGGGTGCTGAGGGAGTTGGCAGATGTGCTCGCCAAGCCACTTTCCATGATTTACCTGGAGTCATGGCTAACTGGGGAGGTCCCATTGGACTGGAGGGTGGCATATGTGACACCCATCTACAAGAAAGGCAGGAAGGAGAATCCAGGAAACTGTAGACCTGTCAGTCTGACCTCGGTGCCAGGGAAAGTCATGGAGCAGGTCATCTCGAGTGCCATTAAAAGTCATATAACGGACAACCAGGGGATGAGACCCAGTCAGCATGGGTTTATGAAAGGCAGGTCCTGCCTGACAAACCTGATCTCCTTCTATGACAAAATGACCCAACTATTGGACAAGGGAAAAACTGTGGATATTATCTACCTGGATTTTTGAAAAGCATTCAACACAGTTCCCCATAGAATTCTCATAGAAAAACTGGCTGCTCATGGCCTGGATGAGCGAACGGTCTGCTGGGTCAAGCACTGGCTGGATGGACGGTCCCAGAGAGTGGTGGTCAATGGAGCTAAATCCAGCTGGTGGCCAGTCACAGGGCTCGGTGTTGGGACCATTTCTGTTCAACATCTTTATTGATGATCTTGATAAGGACATAGAGTGTATCATCAGTAAGTTCTCAGATGACACCAAGTTAAGCAGTAGTGTCGATCTGCATGAAGATAGGGAAGGACTACAGAGGGACTTGGATAGGTTGGATTGGTGGGCCAGTGTTAACAGGATGAGCTTCAACAAGGCCAAGTGCCAGGTCCTACACTTGGGCCACAACAACCCCCTGCATGGCTACAGCCTTGGGGAGGTGTGGCTGGAGAGCTGTGTGGAAGAGAAGGATCTGGGGGTTCTAATTGACAAGCAGCTGAACCCAGGTGGCCAAGAAAGCCAACGACATCCTGGCTTGTATTAGAAATAGTGTGACCAGCAGAAGTAGGGAGCTGACAGTCCCCCTGTACTCTGCACTGGTGAGCCACACCTGGAGTATTGTGTCCAGTTTTGGGCACCTCAATAGGAGAGAGATATCGAGGTGCTGGAGCGAGTGCAGAGGAGGGCAACGAAGCTGGTGAAGGGCCTGGAGAACAAATCCTATGAGGAGAGATTGAAGGAGCTGGGACTGTTTATTTTGAGGAAGAGAAGGCCGAGGGGAGACCTTATCACTCTCTACAGCTACCTGAAAGGACATTGTAGAGAGGTTGGTGCTGGTCTCTTCTCACAGGTGATTAGTGACAGAACAAGGGGGAAGGGCTGTAAACTGCAACAGGGGAGGTTTAGACTGGACATTAGGAAAACATTTTTCACAGAAAGAGTGGTCAGACAGTGGAATAGGCTGCCCAGGGAGGTGTTGGAGTCACCATCCCTGGATGTGTTTAAGGGTTGTTTAGATGAGATGCTGGGGGATATGATGTAGGGGAGAACTTTGTAGAGTAGGGCTGATGGTTGGAGTCAATGATCTCAAGGGTCTTCTCCAACCTGAATGCTTCTGTGATTCTGTGACACTGTAAGGCCGCTATAAGGTCTCCCCGAAGCTTTCTCTTCTCCAGGCTGAATACTCCCAACTCTCTCAGCCTGTCCTCATATGGGAGGTGCTCCAGCCTCCTGATGATATTCATGACCCTTCTCTGGACTCGCTCCAGCAGGTCCATGTCCTTCTTATGTTGGGGACCTGTTGGAAGTGTGGGAAAAGCAAAACAGTGAAAAACTGCAAAAAACAAATTTCCTTAATACATGGTGCCCAGAACAGACACAGGACAGGATGGAGATCCTGTGATTTGTATTGCCATGGCACCAAGGAGGATTGCAAAGTGAGATGGAGGCCACACTGTCCCGTTCTTCCACTTCTCTCAAGGAACATTTGACACGACTATGCAGATTTATCTCCTGCTCTTCCTCTTCTCTCAAGGACTATTTTGCAGTACTCTGAAGACCTTATGTCTTATTCTTCCTCTTTTCCCACAAAACCAGCACACAACTTGCACCAAGGAATGTGCTGTGTCGTTACTCAAGAAACAATGACTTGACCACAGTCCCACCCACTTGCACATGCATACTTAAATAAATACCACCCAGAGTTTGTATCTAACTCAGAGAGATGATAATCTGATATGAAATCAGAGGGAGAAATCAATGGGGTTTTGCTCCTTGTCCCCCCCTACCCCTGTGTCGCAGATGAAAGTATTGACACGGTAATATTTAGTAAGAAATCTAGGTTTATTAATAACTAACAGCAATTTATTATTATAAAATAATTCAGAGATACTAAAAGAAAGAAAAACAACTTATTCAGATTCTAAAATGACAAGATTCACACTAACTTACTTAACGGTACCTATATATATATATATACACATGCATGCACATAACAAAATGGAGAAACATACAGAAACAAAGGTGTTTAGATTCAGTAGAATGAACACAGAACGGACATACACACACAGAAACAAGGGTACGTACCCACACACACACACACACAGAGTAAAGAGAAGCTAGCTCAAAGAAAATTTCCCTCTCGAGTTTAGAGCAAATACTCACAATGTCTTGGCATTCCTCAACGGGCGATAATTGAGACTCGAGCAGGGGACTTCGCCCTGGCCTTCCGTCTGGAGCAGACGGCACCTTAAGGGTTTGGTACCTGAGAGGCGTCCCAGCTCAGGGGAGATGCTGGTCACAGGCCCACTGCGATCCAGGAGAGCTCAAAGGGTCTCCTTGGTGGTCGCCATTTATAGGGTCCAAGATAATTGACTTTTGTCAAATGCCTTCTGGTGCCTTCCAGCAGTTACAAAAGAATTTGATTAATGTGCGACTCTGTTATTGTTCCCATTTGACCACATCCCAGGCACAGGTGTGCCAAGCCCTTAGGAGTTGATGGGCCATTTTAACCATTTCCGAGCAATCGGGAGGGGCAGGAGCCAGGCTCGTTAACATTGTCAGTCCTTATCTCCACAGACTGGTGTATAGCTCGGGGGATGTGGGTGGAATTGCACCTAGCACCAAGCAACCCAACAAAGAGGGGTGGGGGGGTGTGGGGGGGTGTGTGTAAGGATTGCACCACCACACCCTGAAGGGATACCTTTTTGGTAAGATTTGGGCCCTTGGCTATGCTGAGTGATTACCCAGGAATTAAATGTATGTGATTGCAATAATTTTTTGTGTGTAGTGCTATATAGCCAACCCGCAGTTGGTGCATTTATCTTAGGCAGTCTCAAAGAATCTGCAGATGTTGCATAAGAATAAACTGTACTGTTCGTGAACCTGACTGCAACCAGACCTACAGCATATGGGCTGTTCGTGCATCTGGTGTCAGGCCTATAGTTCTGGCCCCAATTGGCATACTTATTAAGAGATAAGTCCAGCCACCCCTAGGCCCTCTAATCTCTGAGGACTGGCTAGAACACAAGGGGATTTGTCTCTTACTAAATTAATTCATTAACTTAAACAGGGCCCCAGAGCTGGATACATCACTGCAGGGAGGGTCTCACAAGAGCAGAGTAGAAGGGGAGAATCCCCTCCCTCGACCTGCTGGCCACACTTCTCTTCATGCAGCCCACGATACAGTTAGCCTTCTGGGCTGCGAGCACACATTGCTGGCTCACAGTCAGTTTTCCATCCACTAAGACCCCACAGTCCTTCTCTGCTCTCAATCCACTCATTTCCCAGCCTGCATTTATGTATGGGATTGCCTTCACCCATGTGCAGCACCCTGCACTTGGCTTTGTTGAACTTCATGAGGTTTGCACAGGCCACCTCTCCAGCTTGTCCAGATCCCTCTGGATGGCACACTCCTTCCCTCCAGTGTGTTGACCACACCACACAGCTTGGTGTCATTGGCAAACTTGCTGCGGGTGCACTCAATCCCACTGTCCATGTCACCAACAAAGGTTTTAAACAGCGCTGGTCCCAACACTGACCCCTGAGGAATGCCACTTGTCACTGCTCTCCACTTGGATATTGAGCCGTTGACCACAACTCCTTCAGTGTGACCATCCAGCCAATTCCTTATTCGCCAAGTGGTCCACACATCAAATCCATGTGTCTCCAATTTAGAGACGAGGATGTTGTGTGGAACAGTGTGAAATGCTTTGCACAAGTCCAGGCAGATGATAACAATTTCTCTTCCCTTATCCACCAATGGTGTAACCCTGTCATAGAAGGCCACCAAATTTGTCAGGCACAGTTTACCCTTAGTGGAACCATGCTTATTGTCACCAATCACCTCCTTATTTTCCCTGTGCTTTAGCACATTTTCCAGGAAAATCTGCTCCATGATCTTGCCAGGCACAGAGATGAGACTGACTAGCTTTAGGTCCACTGATCTTCCTTCATTCCATCAGTACCTGTTGAATGAGGGAGGCTTTCTAAACATTTTTCATAGTGTATTTTGTTTTGGTTTTGGTTTACATTGGGAAAGGCATCTGTACTTACAGAAACAGGAGTCTTATAATAGAAAACATAGACTTTTTTAGGGGGTTGGGTTTTTTCCCTAATCCGTGGAAATTTTTTTTCAGTAACGTAACCATATCTTGAATGTTGTTATAATATGATAGTGTATGCTAAATAGTGAAATGTGTGAAATGCTGAACTTGACTGAATATTACCGAATATTACTGAATATTCTGGAATATTACAGAATGTAATATAGCTTTTGTTTCTATTTCACTGTTATGTTCAGTCAGGGTGCTCTTTCAGTTCAACAATATGAAACAACAGCAGCTTGTGTTAGGAAGCCCATTACCAACTTGCCTAATGCTTCCGTGCTGCAATCACTCATCTGTCATCTCAGCAGCCAAATGTTAATGTGACATCTGTTATACCTAATTCCAAGCACTGTCCAGAATCTCTCTGCACACAAACAATTTATCATGCTTGCAATATCAATTTCCCAGAAAATATGCCATTTCCATAAACTTAATGAAGTTATTTATGAGAAGGAAAAACATTAAAGGGGTAAGGGTAACACCCTTACAGGCTTCCAGTCAACATTTGGAACATCTGAGTCTATTTTCCCAAGTGTTTTTCTAAATAATTCCCCCAAATATTCAGTGAGATTCCTGACTGCAGCTCTAAGAATGAGCTCCGATGAGTTTCTAAATCAACATTAAACAGATGGTCACTAGGGAAGCAGTCATTCCACTTTGCTTTAATTTTCCTCATTACATCTCATAATTAAAATGATAGGTGCTGCTAGAATATTTCATCACCAGCCTTTCAAGATGAGGTTCTGCCTAAACTGTATTATTGTCACCTAAATTCATGCACCATCTTTATTTGCATAAATATGCAAAGGCTATTGGTCCAGGTAAGCAGCATGCCAAAACTGGTAGAGCCTACAAGCATACCTACACTTACCTTTTCCTACTTGTATATTTTTCCAAATTTCAGATTTTATCTTATTTTTTTTACTGCTGTCTTACTCCATTGAAAATGAGTGAGGGGATGGCATCAAATATGTCTTTTGGTAAAGCATGACATTATTTTCCAGAAACATGTTTTGACTCGATTACACAACATTGAAAACATTCAGCACAGTGAGTTACAGAAACCAGCACAGGACAGACCTTTTGCCATAGTTTTTGTGGTTTTCCCCATGAGTCCATGAAAACTTCACAGCTGGTAAAGACCCGGATTCCACAGTCCGTGAAGAAGGTGTGCTGGAGGAGCAGAAACACACCGTATTGGAGATGCCCTAACTGCAGTTCAGATGGTGGTGGATAGAACTGAAAGTGGGTATTTTAATTTGGGGGCAGGATGAGAGTCAGTGATTGTCAGTTAGAGGAAATAAGTCCAGGAAAAGTCTTCAGTGACAGCAGCTTCAAAGCCGGCAGCAAGTCTAATTAGAATGGGACAGTATGAGACATAAAAAATTAGTGCACCTAAGGCAGAAAATCTCCTTCTGAACATAAAAAGTACTTTTCCCACTTCCAAACTGTCTTCCTCTGATAATCATCACCACTGCTTTACAATGCTATGTCTAAGAACAAATGGTGATAGCTGCTGAATCTTGAGAAATCATTCTTCTGGGTTGGTCACCTGCATTTTATTGATGAAATAAACACAAGTGATTTTCTTTCAGTGCTGCTTATCATTAAAAAAAATCTAAAACCCTCTGCCTGTACCTGTCAATATCAAAACCGACACAAATTTTAAAAGAAAGCATTGTAAGGTTGTAATTAATTTTATTATGTTTGCGTTAAATATGTAAAATGTTATGATGCTATGCTAAATATATGCATATATTGTTTCAATTTAATGTTAAAAAATTCTTATGAAATAATTAAAAACTATTGAAGGAAGTCTTGTGATTTTTTTCCCATTTTATTGAGATTAGTGAGACAAAGGCTTCCACCATGATTATTTGTCTGTTTATATCACTTTTCCTCCAAGCCATAATCAGTAATCAGAAGTTCATTAAAGGTTGTTTACTTTAATGAGTTTTTAAAGACAAATAAGAGGTTTCATTCAATTGTATTTAAACAGTAAGTAATGGAGTAATTTATTAAATAATCTCAGAGATTAACCAGCTTCTAAGTGACAACCTTTCATTTGTATTTCTCATGCACTTTCAGTTTCAGCTTATTTCTTGTACCTACAACAACCTTCAGTCCAATATGGGCTAACCAAAAATCTCTTGAAATAACTAGAAAGGCATTTATCTAGGCCTTTTTCTTACTGGGGAAATAGCAGTGTTGGGACTGGAAATTTTTCTGCAGTATGCTGCTAGAACCATGTTCAGCACATGCACTTTATCACGGAGAAATGGTTTAAGGTGACTCTAGTCATGGTTATATACATTTTAATGGATATTGTAAGTGGCTTGCAGAATGGTGTTCATATTATTCATGAAGTGGTTGTAATTAGGCAAGGAACAGCACACCAGACATGGTTCTTATCGGTCAGGGGAGCAGTAATGGGAGATAACGAATCATCAAGCAGCAAGAGGTGAGGTCCACAGCTCTGTAAATACTGTAGGACAGGCAGTTCTGAAGGGTCAATGTTTAGATGTGAATTAATGTTAACAATATTGCCCTGGATGTATTGTTTGCATTCTTCGTGATTTATGAACTAACTTACTTTTACTGTGATTATTTAGATTTTCATCAAAAAAAGGGGAGGGGGAGCAAGTAGGTCTAATCCATCATGACTAAAACTATATTCTTGGCTTCATGAGAAAGAGACAGTCATCTAGCCTTAATGGTTAGTGGCATTTCTTTAATATAGACTCTTTCAGCTGCAGGCTGTGCATTCATTCAAGGACTTGTCATTTTGAACACACTTCTAATGTTAATTCTTATTTGCATAGTGAGGATAATTCTGAGTTTTAGCTCAGATAGGCATGTGAAGTGCAGAATACAAATGCTTCCACAAATTGATTTTCTTTATTAGACTGCATTTCAACAGCTCAAAGATAACTGCTAGTGCAAGGGATGCTAACTCAGCAAAATTCTATCACCGATAAATAGAAAATGGAGGTTGGGAGAGGGAGGAATTTCATGACTACTCTAAGTGATTTATGGGTAACAGCTCCTTCTCAAAAGTGATTTAGTTAAGCTCCTAAATCACTGATTTTCAGGAAGCTGCAGGCTTCTTAAGGAATGGTGTCTTCTTGCGTTTTAAATGCTGGTGATGTCTCCTTGTTCACTCTTGTGGTCTATGATATAGAGCAGGAAAACACCTGAGGTTTCTTCCTAAACCCTAAGCTCTCTTTATTTTGTAGAAGTATAAAAATAATTGTGATTTTGACCCAGGAGACAACTAGCCATCATTAAGAAGGTGAGTGCACCATTGAGGTGGAAAAAGACCAGGCACTTACAGCAGACTGTGAACTGGTCTGCTCTGCCAGCGGCATCACTCCAGCACATTTTAGCAGGAAGGAAAGAAACCATTTATCTGGAGGCCTCAGGTGAGCAAGTATGTCCAATATAGGCAAAATATTTAAAGGAAGATGTGGAACAACTTCAGAGAGTCCATGATCGTGCTTGGAGTAAAGATTGTTTAGCTGACAAAACAGTAGTTGGGGGAGACATGAAAACATTCCAATATTTAAAAGGCAGCTAAAAAGAGAAACAAACTAGATTGTTCTTGGTGACCCACATGAACAATAGGAAGTGATAAGTTTAAAGTAGCAAGGAAGATTTCAGGTGATTAGATTGAACAGCGGGGTGAGTTAAAAATGGAGTAGACTGTGGACAGAGCACGACCTGCAAGTGCTTCGGGTTCAAAAGGAAAGATCAGGCAAACACCTGTGCTTTTGCCTTCATTACGGTGCTGAACAGCCTCTCAGTGCTGTGTTTTCTTCCTGCCCACAGATAACACAGACATTATTGTTTTGTGAAATGTAAAGAATTGTTAAATTGTCTAGGAAATAGCTGAATACCAGCTGAATCTGCTGATACTATTTTTGTGCCTTTGTAGTCTGCCCTTACATCTTTCCTGTTGACGCTCTTTGCACCAGGGATGGAACGAGGAGGGACTTGACCCCAGAAGCAGAGCTGCTGACTGTCAGCTTCACTCCTCATCCCCACGTTCGTCTGGAGGGGTCTGCATGTGCTCGGATGAGGACAGGGAGGTGGAAGAACTGTAGCGTAATTCAGTGTGGAAGGAGACAAGTGGAAATGGCCATCAAAGGGCTCTGACTGACCAAGCCCAGCAGAGCTTTAGGACAGGCACATGTTGATGTCTTGTTCATTTGGGAACAGGCAGTCAGAAGGGATGGTGTTGACAGGGTCAAGTACAGAATAGGGTGGTAACTTAAAGACTTCATTATGTGCTAAAGCTCTGATTTCTCATTCAGATCAGCTCTGTTGTAATGAGGATAGGAGGAGGTAGAATGCAACTGCTGCTGTGAAATGGCCTAACTTTATAAAGACAGAATGAATGGCAGAATTTTTACATCCACACTTCAGTTTTATAGCTGAAACATTGACAGTCTTGGAAGACACAGCAATTTGTCATTCTGTTGTCTATACCAGACTTCACTGCAACTTTTTCCCCCTTCCTGCACAGTTTACAAGAACCAAGCTTTAAGAAGGGAGAGGACACAGTGTAAATATTCCTTAATATTCTCAGGTTTTGGAATGGAACAGAAGATTAGTAAACATCTATTATTATTATTATTATTATTATTATTATTATTATTATTATTATTATTATTATTATTTATTATTATTATTATTATTATTATCTTCTTTCTCTTTCGCCCCATGCTGTTGCTGAGAGTAACCTCTTGCAGCTGAAAACATAATCTCAAGTCCTTTTTCTTTGAAAACCAATAAAACCAATGTCTTGTTTGCAAAGAGTCACATAGAGGCACTGCTTTGTTAAGTTACTGCCTGTGTCTGTTTGTGAAGCAGGAAAACTTTAGTTTGGGACATAGCAGTTCTGGTTTATCTAGAATGACGTTCCAGGTAGTGCACTATGTTGGTCCATGTTTTCCATGCAGTGTGGTGGGAGATGCTGTCTGGAGAGGACAGGAGGATTAAGCACAAATTTCAGTGTGTGTATGTATGAGACAGCTGTACTCCCACTCTTAAACAGTACCAGGAAGAAAGTATCTCTTAGTTGTAGTTAGAGGATTAGACCTGTATTAGGATGAGCATGTACCTGAGATAATTTTGAAGGTGCTTTTATACTGAATGCCTATTCAGGAAGGGAAACAAAGCTGAATCTGTCAGAAATCTCCCTATGGAAGTAGAGGGAAATCCAACCTCTGGCTGCCCTTTGGACAACAAAGAGAGGTACGGTGAGGAAATCACAGACAAGAGTAGTGGGTTCTGCAGAAGCTGGAGGAAGCTGTGTTTGGAGGGAGGGAGTGATTTCCTGGGTAGGTAGAAGTTGAGTAGGAACCAGTAGATGGAGACATGTTTCAAGGCAAGAGTGGAAATTTTGCATTTGGTTGAGGCAATTAATGAGGACACATTTTCAGCCTGAGTAGTTTTAGCAGTTCAACTACCACAGATAGCCTGTGGGAGAAGAGAGACTGTGGCATTGCAAAGGCTTTCGTTCAGCACATACCACCACACGATGGGATGGTGACATTTGACTGGTTGTTGTTGTTGCTATTTCCCCACAAGAACATTTAACCATATGCTGCTGTAGTCCTTTCCTAAGTGCATTTTATAAACAATTTGCAGACAAGGGGCATTTAACATCAAATTTACATATGTACTGGTCCTTCAACCAGGTTGTTGTGAAGCTGTATTGTGTTTTATAAGCTGTCTGTGTAAGATTAATACTGCAGTTCATGTGAGCTCCCAGGTGACAGGAGAACAAAACCTCTAATACACTCAGATTTTTCAGGTTTCTGCCTATCTCCTTCCTGAAAATAGGTCCTAGAGTTTTATGGGAAAATTAATCTTCCAGCTGATAAACTGCTATTTTTAAATACTTGTTATAGAGTCATGTAGAGATATGTCTCATGAGATAATTCAGGAGCAATGAGCCTGTGTAGCTGTGAATGATGACTGCTGGAAACTGAAGTTGATAGAAAGCTGTACTAAGTGTGCACCAAATTAAATGTTGTACCAGTGACTAAAAGAATTGCTCAGCTGTATACACACCACAACCAAGCAGTTAATGAATTAACTCTGCAACCTACAGCTTGGCAGATAACAGTGTTAGAAAAAAGTGTACAGCTCATACACGTAGGAAGCATACTATTTCTAAGCATTGTCTCCTCCAGGAAACAAGGTGTATATCTAAGATGGCACTAGAGAGAGCATCCAGTTCTCCAGAACAGGTCAATAGAGGAATGGCCATTAGGCTTCTTCACAAAAAATCTGTTTTGAATTATGGGGGAAATATTTTTCTTCCATGATAGATCTGGCATAAACTGCTCTGACTCAGGGATCAGAATGTGGCAACTGTTTTCGTGCCTAGAACTTGAATTTTCACCAGAATGCTCAGAAATCCCTGAGAGCGAAAGAGCCTTGCTTCAGCTGGTGACTGAACTTTGTCATAAGCCATCATTAATATGACCACGTCAGAACGCTTCAAGAACACCTTCTGAAGGTCTTGTTCCCTCATGTGCCACTGAAAATCAATGAGATCTTGCATTACTTTCCACAGGAACAGAAGGTGGCTTCAAACATATTGCAACTGCAGCACAAAGATGAATGTGAGAAACAGCAGGAAAATACAAAGCAAGATTTATGAAGGAAGGAAACTAGAGTGAAGGAAAAAGGAAGAACACCATACAAGGGAAGATACTGATAAAGTAGTCTACAATCAGTATCATGTCAGAGGTGAGTTTGTCTAAGAACTTATGTTCTCAGTAAATTCTCAATGTTTCTTTTAAATTCACTCACAACATAAAAAACACCTTGTTCTTACTGAGCTGAGCCAATGTCTTGGTTATGTTCATGGCCAAACCTACTTCAGTATATCTTTTTTCTTGGTGAGCATCAGCATGTTGCTGAATTACCATCTGAAAAATATACTGTCCATAAACAAACCAGCTCTAATGTTTACATCACTTGGAAAGGTTAACTGTAGAAGGCGTAGCAGGGACAAGAGAATTCAAGGAAGGTAATTCCTCACCTGAGCTCTGTTTTATCACTGTGCAAGAGCTGTTGCCAATTGAACCATACTAAGGCGGATGCAGATGGAGTCAATCTCCTCTTTGATCCATAGATCTCAAGGTTATTCATGAAATTGGTGTTGCTACATGTGTTTGGCTGAGAACGGAAAGACTCTCCTCAGGTTAAACTGTCCCCCACAGTTTTGAAATGCACTTTACTCCCAAGAAGAATGTAGTTCTTTACAGAACAGCACGGCTGCTAAAGATTTGGAAGAAGGCATCCTTACATCAAAAGGTCTCAAGAAATTTTATTTTGTGCTTGGACCTACCCTGAAGCTGGCTCCACATAAAATCATTCAGATAAGCCTTACTTGGGTTTGTTTTTAGAACTTAAGAATTGTAAGATAAGGATGGGGATGGTATAGAGCTGTTTTCATCTGGGAGGTGCTTCTGTTGAGTTTCACTTTTAGTTTCTACATGGCTTATGGAAGCACCAGGGTATCTTTCTGTAAATGCTAGAAGGAAAGAAAGAGGTAGACAGGACTTCACCTCCTAGCACCTTTTCAGTGTGACGTGGCTTTTAGAGGAGACGGAAGAAAAAAGTAAAGCCTAAACTCTCTTCAGGCAGTACTAGAAAGGGGTTAATGGTTATATTTTACTAGAGCACCAAATACCCATTTCCACATATCTGTGAGCTCTTTGAGACAGATATAACACTTACAAGGACAGGAACTGGTGATCTGTGGTCTGATATATCTCATCAAATAGAAACTCAATTAAAAAAAGATAGCTTTCTGCTGGTACTTTCTTTTCTGACAGAGCACAGGCTTGTGAGTCACAAAACACCAGTACAAAAAAAACCACAAGCAGCTCTGATAAAGTGCAGCCTGTACACTTTGGGACATGTTCAGCCTGTTAAGCTTCAAGGTTTCTGATGAGCTCTTGTTAACTTAGGACTGGGAAAATATCACTAAATGAGGGTATTTTTTGAAGCCCTGGGTAGGAGCAAGGACATCCAATAGGTCAGTCATCTCTACGGGTAAACTGAGCTGGAACTATAGCTACTCGATGCTAATCTTCCCCTTCACAAGTAATTGTGGAAGAGAAAGGCAGGTGAGGAGCAAAAGAAATTCTTGATGGTTCTGAAGCTTGAATGAGAGCATATGAAGAAAATAATTTTTGTCTCCTGGAAGATAAAAAGAAACTGAAGAACAACATATGCAGAAAATACAGATACAGCACTAAACTCGGGTCTTATTTATGTCAGTAAAGTGACTGGCAGAGTTAGAGTAGCCAAAGATGAAACAGATGATTGGAAATAGATCAAGAAGTGTAGTGATAATGAGAAAATACATTAATATAAAGTTATTAAAACATGCAAAGCTTAGGCAACTTAATCTTTTGTGTCTGGATCACTATAAAGAGGCACTGTTAAATTTTAACTGCTAATGGGCCAAGTGTGCTAAAAAGGACCTTGAGAGTCAAATTTACTGCTTTTGGAGCCAGGTAAAAATTCATAAATGTAGAAGACAAAGAAATTAAGGAAACTTCACTATTGCTATGACTAGGCCACCAGCATTGCTCTGAGATTGATTCTGATGCCTCAACTCTCCAGCATCTATAAGGAAAAAAGTTGGAAGCAATACAACCCTCACATTCAGACTGAGATTACATTGACCTCTGTAGATCTTAAACCAGTATCTTGATCTCTCTGCTCTTTCTCAGAATTGCAAATAGCTCTGTTTATCCTAATGACATTACAGTAAATACCAGAAATCTTTTTTAAAAACAGGAGGCAAAAAAGAAAAGGGATTCAGAGACAATTTCGAGTGTGAAGAAAAACAAAGGCTTTGACTACAGCTTTGTGCAGCAAACTCCAGTAGGCATTCAATATGCTGCAGTCCCCTTCCTGCCCACCCATCCAGAGGTGGATGTGTCTATAACAGAAGTGGAAAAAAAAGTATCAGCACCTGCAGCTCAGCCATCCCAGTTCATAACCTGGTGCCCTTGTTCAAACTGACCTCTGTCAACATTTAACTTGAGCATTTCAATGCGTGGCATGGCAGTGGTATGGACAGTGCGTCTGCTGTGGAAGAGATAACCAATGTTTACCATGGGGAAGGATGTGAGGGTAGGACACTTTGTATACTGGAGGTGGGTCCCTCAAATCTCATCTGCAAGCAGTCGTGGGGTCTAAAAGATCTGTGTGGGAGAACCTTTCTGGTAGACTAGCTGATAGCTGTATGCCTGGCTACCATGACTCCATATTTAACGGTGTAATTTCTTTCATCCTCCCAGAGAAGTGATCTTGTACTTATTGAAGGGTAAAGCAGTAGCACAAAATGTAGCAGAGATAGGATAGCTGTTTTCTGTAAGAGCAAAATGTTGACAACTTGCCTGGTAACAAAACTGCCTTGAAAGATGCCTGTTGTTATCTGCCTGGCGCACAAATTGGGAAGGATGTTTTGTCAAGAAATGCAACAATCTTGCCATTATCTGAGCTGAAGAAAATTACTGTTTAAAGTCAAGTTATTAAGTCCCAGGTTCTTCATCTGCAGGAATTGAGAATTTAGCTTTCTAGCTGCTCTCTGTTATGGCTGGTGGAGGCAGTGCTTCCTAATGCCCTTTCTGCATCATTACACCATAAATAGCTAATTCTGCAAGGTATTTAGGAATGTGAATGTCTTTAAGAAGACAAACGGAGTAGTGCACTCCCCAGGACTACTTCTCATTTAATTGTGGAATATTGTGGTTAATAAGAACACTGTGAAACTAGGTCTAATACTCTAATGAATTCACTGTTTTCCTGTAAATACAGAGATTTCACGGGGGAGTGATTGCCTCTCAGGGAACAAGGGGCCTGTGAATAAAGTGACCATTCCATTATGGCAACACTTGGTAAAGGAGAACGGAACATCATATGCACCAAGAGGGTGAAAAACAACTGACCTGATTTGTCAGAAACAGACTTAGTGAGCAAGAGGAAGTGACAGGCACAGGATTGGAGACTTCATCATGTTGAATTATGGGTATACAAAATGACTCTTAGAAATAACCTGAACACAAACAGAAAAAGGTCCCTATGTAGAGTTTTTCTATAAGGTGACTATATGTCATGGATATTGGATTTAAAGCCGACTGTAACTGAAAAAATAAAATGAGAGTGTCCATCTTCAGTATTCAGAATATTACAGTGAGATTAAATTCAGAAATTGCAGGAAGCTGTAGAGAACATCTGTTGTCAAATAGGACTGTCAGGCAGGACTAACACGTGTCTGAAGAACAGACAAAATTATTAGATTGAGGCCAGAATTCATGCAAAGTCAAAATAAGCTCTTTGACTGCAGAATAGTTGTTCTAGTTTTAATTTTCTTCCAACAACAGAGTCTGTTGGAAGCACGCTGGTGAGCTGTCTGTCAGTACGGGAAAAGATAGCTTCACTGAGAAGCTTGGAAAAAATAATTTCGGTTGGAAAAAATAATTTGAAGAATTTGTTTTTTCCTGTCAACGTACTAAACACAGACTTGAAATAGAATTGTGCTAAAGGTGTTCCCCATAGCAGGACCAGGGCATCATTGGTTCCTGAACAAAATTCAAATGACAAAGCAGTGGTCAAAATCATCACTCAGATGAACAAAACCACGTTAAGCAGAGGTCTTTGGTCTTAATGTTGTTATGAGGAAAGGTCTGTGAACTAGTTGTTTATAGCTACTGGGTAAAATAAAGCTTGGTTTTGTCAGCTGTAAAAACACAGAACATGAACAATGGAGCAATAATGTGCAAATATTTATCAGCAGTGCCTCAATGACCTCTGATGATTTTTGCGTGCAAGAGCTTTGAAATAATGAGATTTCCTTGGCTGATTTCACATATTATTGGCAAAATATGGAATTAAATATTAATTTATACATAAATCCATGCCAATAAATGCTTCATTGATGGTGTTGAGTTATCAACTTTAGTTAGCAGGAATCTATCTCAAAGACTTCACCTGTGTACACTCAGTTGTGCAAGCTTGAAATTTGTAAATCACTTGTGCAAGCAAAAATTTGTACAATAAGGGTCAAAGTGGAGCAGACTACTTCTGAAGAGTCAATGTATTTAATGGTCATGAGTAATTTAAGTATTCCTCAGCAGAAAGAATACAGGAATCTCCACTAAATAGAACGATGTTTGAATTGCTTCAACAATTGAAGGTAGAGGTGCCCAGTTACACATGGTGGCAAGCAGGCACTGGGATATACACATTGCAAGTATTTCTCTATCCCAGCATCAAATTACATTTTGAAGTAACCATAAGTTGTAAAAAGCCCACAAACTTCAACTCTGATCTGCAGAGACACCTGCAAACAATATTTTGTATTTTAGAAAATGTTTGTTTACTGCCTATCTGTAGAGAGGAAAGGAACAGAAATATTGCCAGGGCCAGACTCGCAGCACATCCCAATCCCTCAGAGGAGTAAATCTGATTTAGACTAGTTGAAATTCTTCTTGGTTGCAAGTCAGCACATTAAAAGTCACACCATAGAAGACTCTTCTGTCATAGTCCGTGAGGTTTGCAATACACATAATGTGAGGAAAAAAAGTTGTCTCATGTTGACAACATCAAACCAGTGATAAGTAAACATTCATTTGACTTATAATGGAGAAATAATAGGCAATTACATTTCCATTTATTACAAATAATAAGTAATTCCAGTATATTATAAAGAAATAAATAACAAATAGTTCACACAGCCTTCCCATTTCTATGCACTATTTTTTACTAGAATGATTAAATGAAAAATACATTACATATATTGCAAAATAATGTATTTATGTATATGTGCATAGCGTCGGTAGAGTTTTATTGGTAACTGTTTAAGGAATGTAATAATTTTACATGGATTCTAAGAATTAAATGCACATGAAGATACAAAACTAGAGTGATAAAATTATTCATTTATTAGAATTCTACACAGTTTATAGCCTATAGTAATGTTATAAACAATTATTTGTAGTTAACTATTATGTAGTCCTTTTTTAATATACACAGTTATTTTAAGCAATATATTTTAGTGCTATACCTTTTGTAAAATTGTCAGTTCTCTTCATAAAATGTGTAGGACTCTGTGTCCTCTCCCAGTTCCATGACTGCAAGACATCTGAGCTCTGGATATCTTTTTTTACACACTCCCTGGTCAGGGAACCAGTTGAGCTGAGGAGTCTTAAAAGAGCTCGAAGAACTTTCTCCTCCATCTCAGAGGACCAACCATGATTCCAGCTGTTGGCAAAGGCATTGTCCCAAACCCTAGCCTCCTCTTTCAGAAGAGTGAGTAAGTGAAGAGCTTCAGTGGCAGAGGTTATTTACCAGTGTTTCACAGAGACATCATGTGCTCTGTTGTTTCATTTCAGTATAATGTTGGACATGATTCCTGTGGAACTTGTGGAAGTTCCCCTGTTTCTCTTCCAGAACCAATTTCTTCCCAGGGCGAGATTGAGGAGATCAGGTTCAGCACCAGAGACATCTCTGTGCTTTCCCATGGTGGGGATGCAGCAGTTTAGGAAGGGAGCACCTTTCCCTGCAGCCCTTTGGGAGGAGGGTGAGCAAGGCAGGCAGAGAAAGTAAAATACCTGCAGAGCCTGTGCACTGGCTCACAGCGTACCTTGATCTTGTGTCTGACAGGCCACTGTGCCGGTCTGAGGGAGACACAAAGGGTTTGCCTGTTCGGCCCTTCTGAAACAGGAGTGCTTCAGGGCTTGAGCGCATCACACATTTCTGCTTATCACTAACGGCTTGATTTAGCTGATAATTGTGTTGTTCACCCAGGGAAAGGAGCTCTGAAATCTGAATTTAATCAAAATGCCTCGGTCCATTGCAGGGGTAATAGCTGGGGGAATAATGGGAGAAGTTGTAACGTTGAACTGACTTGGCAGGAAATTGTATTTAACCTTGGTTATTTATCATCTCAGAATCTGTGGTTTTCTGAGTGTGCTGAAACTGTTTTCCCCCTCTGCCTTGAGAAATGGGTGAAATGTTCGAGCATACAGAACACACCCAAGTGTGAAGAGCCAATGTGAGACTTTGCTGGCTCCATTGGGTGGAAACATAAAGACATTTTTTGATAAAAAATATATTTGGAGTTTTGATTTTTTAATTTTTGGATTCTTTTCCTTTAAGGTAATCTTTGATTATTCCTACAGTGACATAATATAATTTCTTCATATATCTTTTTACACTCAGATTTGAAATATAATAAGTAACATTGATTTAATAGGTCACCACTATATGCAATTATTTTTCCAGTTTCTGCTCTTCAGCAAGCAGACAGCAGGGTTTTATGTTCAGTTTCCAGAGCTGAACAACCATTTGCAATGCAATTTTACATTGGAATGCCTCTGAAATAGAACATACTAACTTTTAAAAAAACTCAAACCAACAACTTTTCCCTTTCAAACTGACAATAAAGATACATTTTAGAATCACAGAAATATAAAGTCAAGTGTGTGGGAAGGGTCTTTAGAAGACGTCCAGTCCGATCTGCTCCTTAGACCGGTCATACCAAGCAGAGCAAGTTGCCCAGTGCTGTCCCCAGTTGAGTTTTGAATGTCCCCAAGGATAGAGCTCCCATGGCCTCTCTCTAAGCTTCTGTTCCTGTGTTTGACTTCCCCATTATAATTTTTTTTTAAATCTAAATTTGGAATTTCCCATGCTCCCACCTGTTCCTGTTGCCTCTCTTCCTTCCACCATGTGTCTCTGAGAAGGGTCCTGCTCCATTTTCTCTTCACCCTGCTCCATTTTCTCTGCACCCTGCTGACAGGTAGTTGCAGACAGCAATAAGATCTCTGCAGAAGCCATCTCTGCTTGAGCTCAGTCAGCATCAGCCTTGTAGCCACTCCTCACAGAGTAAGTGCTTCAGCCCCACCATCTCAATGGCCTCCCTTGAACCCCCTCAGGTTTCTTGACATCTTTCCTGTACAGGGTATCCCAAACCAGGATACAGTAGCTAGATCCAGCCTCCCAAATAGAGGGGAATAATCACATCCACCTGCCTGATGGCTGTGACTTCCCCGGGTAGGACTGCACAGGACCGCCGCCAGCCCTTTCCTCCCTGTCCAGGTCCCTCTGGACAACATCTTGCCCTCCAGTGTACAGACTGATGCTCACAGTACGTGCTTGTGTTCGGACGGTCAGAAGAGGAAATATTATAAATGCTGGATGATAGAAAATAGTAGAACTGTTGTGGTTTTATCTAGTACCAAAATAATTGTTTTTAATCTTGTTCTTAGAAAAAAATGCCTGCCTACATGATTTTTGTTTTGCTTTTTACTGGTGAATCCCAGATGAATTAATCATAGTATAGGATATCTTACACGAATAAGAAAATGGTGCACTTGAAGCCAAATAGACTGATGTCCAGATAATGTAACCTGTAAAATTAATACAAGCCAAAAAATAAATATAGTGAAGTGTGCCTCTTTGAGGATATTCCTATAAAATAAAATACTACATATTTCATGAGTCCTCTGACTCATATTTTTAAATAAGATTATAATATTCTTTGTAATTCCACTTGAAATTATCCAGAGAAAATAAAATCAATAACTCAACATAACTAAATATCTATCTATTATCCTATTCTACAAACATTGATTATTTTATCATCATTTCCTAGCTGAGTTGTATTTAAAGAGTGTCTTGTCAATTAAAAATGAGTGTCCTTTAAATTAAAATTTGTTCAGAGAAATGAAGGAGAAACTGCCAGGATTTATTTTGCACGTATTGATGACACATTTTTCCTGGAACTGATCCCACTATTTCTGAAAGAAAGGGCAAAACATGCCTTGATTTTTAGGACAATTGAGACACTTTCAAAATCCTTTCTAAGCTTCTTTGAAAACAGAAAATAAGGATTTCATTTATGAATTTACATATTATACTGCCTTGTTTATGTTTTAAGGGAAAACCTGAAAAATGTTGACAATTTTGTTGGGGTTTTTTTACTGGTCTAGCCCAACAGGAAGGCAGCAGAATATAGGAAACACCTATACAGCTTTGCTAAGACAAATACCTGTGATCCAGTGTCTAATGTCAACATTCTGAAAGGATGATTACAAGCCTGGACTGGCTAAAGAGAAAAGTCTTAAAATTCCTAATGAATCAACAAAATATTCTGCAGCATGGGGTGAAGGAGCAAAATCTGTCCACTTTATTAAAAGAAGAATTAACAGTTAAACTATATTGTAAATAAGCCTTTGAAGGCAGAATCTTCAGGTCATTAATGAACTCTGATCTTAAAGAGAACCCCAGTAAGAACCTGTCTCTAAGAATAAAGCCAAATGCATTCAAAATGAAAGCAAGGGTTTTCAGAAGTCTAGACAAACCACTACAGAGAAAACATATTAAGGAGTAAGTAACTTTTCAGTGTCATATTTCAAATATGTGGATAAAAGAAAATAAATACATCTGGGTGGTTTAAGTTCCAAGAACTTCTCAAATAAAGCAGACCAGAACTTCTTTTACTAAAAGTCTTCTTCCAGCAGTCTTTCATTCTGACCATCACCATTTTAGTTTAGACTCAGCCCTGTGATGTCTATGGTCACTGTCGCAGCCATGAGAAGCTGAAGCATTTTAAATTTTTCAAGCACAGTCTGCTGGCCTTGAGGAAGCAGGAGAGATGATCAATATCTCTCTTGGGCCACCTAGAGAGCTGCATTCTGGTGAGGACAATAGGAATTATCAAATTGCTGCCTTGCATTCAGCTTTTTAGCTTCCATGTCTGCATTAAAAGGTTTCAGTTAGTGTTTGGGGTTTATCTTCAGTTCTGTGAAGTGGTAATGAGTGTAAAAACAGGTTGTTCCTGCTGCTTATGATGGATGGAAGATAGGAAGTGTTGTGACATGAAGAAAGGAAAGATTAAAGTGGTACTGCTCATATTTGAAGTCGGTTTAAGTGGAATTCCATGTTTTGCAGACTAAGGAGCCATTTCTGTTCTTGATGTGGTTTTGTTGTATTTTCTTCAGGGCAGGACCCACCCAATTGCTGTGACCCAGCAAATGCTAGAGAGTAATTGCCTGTGATGTTTTAAGTTCTGCCATGCCACATTTAAACATAGTCAGGAACAGAAACTCTGGGTTTTGTTCGATCACTGGCTTGTTTGTTTGTTTGTTTATTTGAAAATAGAAGCAGGTAAACTACAAAAACATAAAAGATTCTTTTAATAATTGATTGCTTGACATATAATGTGTGTGTGTGGGGGTGTATATTATTAAAAGATATAGCTGTAGATAAATCAGAGACCTGTGAACTCCACAATGTAAAATGCATTAATGAAGATGTAAATAATGTTATCTTGCCTTGAACCAAACATAGATCTGCTAAAATAGTGTAACCACAAGAACATGCAAGTATTTTGTAACCAGACACAATGTATCAGCACTTTACATGAATAGGAGAAATATAAGTATCAAAGGGGCGAACAATGACATTGCAGTTGCACTTGGAAAGCACCCACGTAGCAAAGAGTTTCCAAAGAACAAGATGAACACAAGGACAGCAAATAAGCAAGGCATGCTGGTGAACAGGGAGGAAGGATTACTCACAAAACCTAAAAGAAGTGAAACAACTCTAGCAGCTGATGTGATTCTCTCTGGCAGTAAGGGGGCAAGTGGTATAGAAAGACCAAATATAAGGAGGGAGGGATGGGGTAGAAAGAAGTTTCCTGCTTTTGTGTTCACTTTTCTTGTTAAGGGTCTCCCAAGCCTGACCACCTTAGCCCCAGTAACTTTGATCTCAGCAAGGTGATGGTTTCATCAAATCCCCGCAGTCATCAATGCTGGCTGTATGGCATCCGCTCCCTGGGATTGCATGCCCACAGCTGATTTAGGATAAGTATTGGAAATTTAACAGTTTGGCATATGGAACAATAAGTAGTGAAATCATGCAAACACAAACCTTTAGCATAAATGTATTTGCAGTGAATGAATTCAATGAAGTTTTATTTTAAAATTGTAAACTAAGATGACTTGTGTCTAAACACTCTCATCACAGTGATCTCTAACTCCCTGATGTACATATACATAGATAAATACATAAATACATATATATGTCTGTATAAGTATATTCAGTTACATCATTCCCTGTGCACATAGGCACACACAGAGCTGCAGAACAGCATTGCCCTTAAAGACCTACAGCAAATCCATACCCTTTTCTTGTCAGCTGTTAAACACAAGGTAATCTCTCAAATGTAAAGGCTTACTCTGTATGTTCTTAGGGCTCCCAGGTGGACAGAATGTCCTCTTCAGGCACAGAAGAGACACTCCCATGCTGACTGGGAGCAGCAGAAGAGAAATTACTGCCCTCCAGAAGTAACAGAAGAGTAACTGAAGCTGACAGCTTTTTATTGCTCTGTTCCGGGATCTAAGTAGTATTGAGCCGTGCTTTACTAAATAAACTATGCATATTTGTTTATTGTTGTCTATAAACAGGTAACGATGGTTGCAACGGTGTAAGCTCCAGCTCCTTCACCGGCACACAGAGGTTACTCAGCTTCCAGAAAGATTTGAGTGCAATAGAGAAACCTCGCATCTTCCTGGGGGAGTCAGCATAGGTACACATCACATGACGTGAATCAGTCCATAACTACATAAAGATCTAAACAGGAAAAAAGGTTAGTTTTAATTTTTAATTATAACTTATAATTAAGTATAACTTATAATTAATTATAACTTGTAATTATAATTTAACTATAAACTGAGACAATAAAGTAGATGTAAACCGACAATTTCAGGATTTTCATTTGTCTGCATGGAAGAGGTTAGAGCACACTCATTTGCTCTCTTTGTTCTCCAGATTTCTAAGTTCAGGATAGCATTCCCAGGCAGACAACAGTCTCTGCAGAAGGACCCCTGTCAACACTGGTTCGTGTTGATCCAGCCACAGATCAGTGTGACTGTTAGTCAAGTCTCCCCAGGTTTGTGTCTCCTGTGACCAGCACAGATCTTACAACCCTCAATCATTCCCTGGGCAAGCTTTTCTTCATTTGGAAGAAAATCAGACTTGCTGGCTTGAAACAAAATGGAAAATCATGCATAGAAAGACAAGCTCGTTGTTATGAAAGCTGTGATTTTCCTGGCACACCTAAGATCCCCTGGGGTCTCCAGGGTAGTGTAACATGAACTCTTACCCACTTCCTCCTTTGAGTTAACTTGGCTTGACGTCCACATGGCAAAGCAATATCCAACCTCTGTGTCCATACTAGGGATGTGAGTGGCTCTGGAAAATATGGTCAACCCTGCACAAGTGTGGCACGGTCCATGACTGTTTTTCCTCAATGTATGGTGAAGAAACCTGGATGTGTATAGTAGCTGCAGGGAGATATTGGAAGACAGCAGCAGGCAGAGGTAACAAGTATTTTTTTACCTGTAAGAGGTAAAAAGGACTGAGTTTTGACACACACTCCTTGCTCCATTTTTTTTCTTCTGTTGCTCCTGGACAAACAGTCATGAGTCAAATATAGTTGCTTGGAAACTGATTATCTGTAAATCACCTAATGATTTGGAGAAGTAAGCTGTGATGTATTAAAATGCATGGGATCTGCAAAAAGGTTTTTAAAAACTTGTCATTGTTAACATTCAGTGATGATGTCAAAATTATCTGAAAATTATTTCCTGAATCAGCTCTTGTCTTCCAGCAAAGAATTCTGAAAGGGTAAAAATATGAGAAGTGACTTCTTACTTCACCGCTCTGTGCTAGTAATGAACTACATAATGTATTTGCAACCTTCATTGTGGTACAGGACCTTGCAAATTTTTGTACTAGTTATGGAGCTTATCAAAACCAGAGAATGAGAAGATGACAAGAAATAATATGCAATCATGTGCTGGCTTGTGCTAGAAATATAAACTACTATAACTTTCAGGAGACCACACTTTAGCTCCTCAGTCATCATCTTATTTTATATCCAACGATCAATTTCATATGTTCTGCTTTTTCAAAAAGGTTTTATAACAGTGTCATTCATCGCAAATCACCCTTTTATGTTATTAATCAGCAAATGAAAGCAATTGTCTTTAGTAAACCCAAACAGCCTTGGAGAATGGAAACAAATAACAAAACACCACTAGACATAATTGTCCTCAGACAGTCCTTCTTTCCCATGTATTTTTTTCAGGAGATTTTTTTCAAGCTTTTTCATGTCTTTTCTACAGAATGGATGGAAAAAGGAACAGCTAGCAATAAGAGGTTAGTGGGAGTGTAATTCATTCAGCCAGGAAAAAAAGAAAAATCTTTTTTAGTGTGTACAAGGTGAAAGAACAACTTTTCACTGTCATCATCCACATTTAACAAAAAAATGAACATGACCAAAAGCGCCACGGTGCTCTGATAACAGAGAGCGAGAAGATCTCTGTGGAAGGGAAGTGCATGCTGATGAGCTCTTTGAAGCAGCTTTCCTATCTTGTCATCATCTTGTGTTTCTCTTCAGTGAGTCTAAGTCAGCTGCTCTTTATCTGGGAACAGAAAAGGAGAGAGAACCGAGTGGTGTCTTTAATGGGGATGTATTTACACACCATTGGGATGTAGCTGGAGAAAAAATGATGGAACCGTCTATTGCTGTTGTTCTGTGACATCAGGTCAATATTCTGGATGCCCCAAAAGAGAGAATAAATGTGAGCATTTAATTATGGTCTCTGTCTATTGCGATAGGACAAATTTATAATCCCTGAAAGAATCAGAGAAACTATAAAAGGAGACACAGTTTTTGTCTGTCTTTAAAAGTACTTGTGACATGAGAATGATCGCCTGCCATAAGCATTAATATTGGGAGTCTGGCTGTGTTATTGTCCAGGTGTGGATTTGGAATGGGGTCCGGGAAGCAGGCAGAGGAAAGGTCATAACTACCATTAATATCAGTCAATGCCTTAAATGTTCCCCATTACCCTGCAGCAGGCACCTACCAGACATATTTTCTGTTATCCTTAAGGGTCTGAACATGCCTCAAGCTTAAATATCACGAGGCAATGAAACCATCCACTGCATGTCTACTTCATGAAGGACTGATACCAATTTTTGTTAAAGAACTGCTTAGTGCAAACCTCTATACTACAGACTGGGACTTTTTCTAAAACATGCTGGAGAGAACTGAATCCACATGTGATTTTCTCCCTCTTTTATATTTTCTCCCTAATTCCTGGACCTCCTACCTGAAGTGTGTGAAAAACTTTTTTCCTTTATTATACTAAACAGAAAAATGTCTAATAAAAATATATGGTGAGTGGAGCTCTTTAGAATTCATTGCAAATTTTTGCTTCCTTTAGAGATTAATTATACTGCAGAGAGCCAGAAAATTAGGATATCTCTTCTGCAAATTGAATCTTCATAATGTATATCTGAACAGCTTTATTTTTAAATGAGAGATAGTTATAATCATCCCTAGAACACTTTCAACTACACTATTAGCCCCATTTTTCTATTTTCTTTTCTTAATTGGAAAAAGCTCCACTCCTAAAATTGCTGTCATGACTTTGTGTGATTCCAGATCACTGTGCCAGCAAATTCAATAGACTGACTCCTCAATTCACAGGGATACTCATGCCTCACCAGCATCCTTGGTAGCTTAGCCATCATACCAAGGCTGAGGTGTGTTTCTTCCATCTGACGCAGTTGACAGAACTTTCATCCAAAAGACATTAGGAAATGTGTGTTCCTGAACAGTTTCAGGGAGCTGTGGATGAAATAGCCTGCACAAGCAGCGAACAGTTTGTTGACATCTGGTTCCACAATTCTTTGTTTGCCTTGAAGAGTTGGAATAATCTGTATTCTTCAACTGGGAGGGATCTTTCTGCATTTCTAACAGCCATGCTGGGCAGGCTGTCAGCCTAATCATAGTACACCAAGTCCCAGGAGATGCTGGTTCTGTGTTGTACTGTGAATTGCTGTACGGAGTTGGAGTTTTTAAAAAAAATAAATTCTTATTGACAAGTACCAGTGACTAATGAGCTGCTAGTCTTCTGCAAATCAGTCTCCACACAGAAATTCTTATAGAACACTCCAGAAAGTCTTATAGAATATATTTTTCAAATGCTCTTAGCATTACCAACATCTCTTAAAGACATATCATAATTAAAGTAGTCTATTTTTCACCACAGTAACACTATTGGGATGTCATTATATAAAGCATTATATGAAGAGCAGAAGATTTACATATTTACTGGACAATTTACATATTTAAAAATATTTCAACATTTCAAAGTATTGGAGGCTGTGCAATTCCTTCTATAAGGGTTATAAAAATAGGTTTTGTTCTTATAGAAAAACAGTGATGAAAATATTTTACTGAGCACTAGTCAGATGTTGTGTCCTTCTGAGCAAATCAGTACACCAGCTTTATTACTGTGCAAGCTCATGAATCTTGTACTTTATTAGCATTGTATCTTGGTTGTTCTCCATTAAAATAAGCTGTATGACTTAAAATATACTGGGAACACATTTGTTGATTTTTTTTTTTTTTCTGTTTTTTTAATTGGTTGGCTGGATTTAGGTTTGAACTTTTAATTTTTTTCCTTTTTCTGATTTGGCTATACCTTAAAACCAATGCTATATTTGTGATGAAGGAGCTTAAAATATCCTCATGTTTAAGTCAGCATCTTTTTTGGGATTTAATTAGTGCTTCTGGTTCTTAAGATTTGACCAAATGTGCTCTGCTGTGTTTAATAATATTGTAATATAGGACATTTTTTTCCTAGCATCAGTATGTGCTTTTCCATTCTCAGCTTTGACTGAGGATTCAGATATTTTTTTCTAGTCAGAAAAATCAATAATGTGTGATTTGTGTAGTAATTAAACACAACCTGCTTTAAATACAGTTCTTTACTAGCCCTGAAATCAGGAGTTCAATCACTGTCTTCCTCTGGAGTCCTGGTTCCTGTCCAGACAATCTCCAGAGCACTAGATTAATATCAGTGCAGCTCCTTGAGAGAGGAGACTGCTCACACACTGTTGAAATTGCTTTGAAACCATGAGTTATCACTCCATATGGTGATGCCTTAAGCAGATGGGCTTGCTATATTTTTGGGAATGTTGGAAAACCTACTTGAGTTTACCAGGTAAATAACCTGCATATTCAACAGGCATATCACCACACATTACACAAAATACAACCACCATGCTGGCTATTAAAATGCCCTTCTGCCAGGTGTGTGCCTTCATCATTCATTTTCTTGTGGCACTTTCAATTTGTCACAGTAACACTACTCTAACCAATAAGCAACTAGTTTTCAGTTGTTTACCCTCCTCCACCAGCTATGATCTTTTTCACTTATGCTGGTGTTTCCTCTCAATGTTCCCATCCTTTTTATTCTTGAAGGATTATGAGATTTCATCTCATTTTGCAAAGAAAATGGCAGTATGAGTCCAGACTCCTTAACTCGTAAGTCTTTACATACACGGCAAAGCTTTTCGAGGGCTTCTTGGAGTTGTTTTCTTTGCTGTCTAGCAAGTATAAAAGAGGAACCTGAACAACCTGCCCTGCCAGATCAGAAGAGAAAAATATGCTGAGCTTGAAGGTCTAATACCTTAATGGACTCTTCCAATCTGTTGATCACAACATGGCATCTTATTCTCAGTATTTCAAATTAATACAGGCATTGACTGGCATACACAAGCTTTTACCCAAAGCTGGAGATCCTCAAAACTTTTAGAAGGTTTTGGTTTGTATGTACCTAAGGTGCAGTTTTCTCACTGCTGCAGATGTCGTGCCTGACACAGCTGCAGAATCAGGACCCTGGTGTAAGTTCGGTGCTGGTGAAACTCCTCGAGCGAGTCAGTCACCTCTGTGCTGGCAGTATAATATTTTCCTTTCCTAGTCAATCCTGATTTCAGGGCTTGTGACTCTGAAATGCTTCATTACTGTAGTGTTTGCTGCAGCAGATCTCATTACATTCTCCTGTATCTGATACACTTAAAGTGCAACCTTTTCCTCAGAACACTGATCTTTCATCCTTCTTGTATGTTGTAGCTTGCTTTGTGTACGTATTTTGTATTTAACCAAAAAAATTTAAATCCAGCAGTGTTTTTTCACCATGAAGTCTATGTTGGCTCTGTTACCTTTTGAGACAGATGAATGCAACACAAGTGTGTTAACTGAAAGTAACATGTAAACCCTAAAAATAAATTTAAAACAAGAAAGCAATTCAGGTTCTCTGTTTCCATGAATATATTTTCTGTTTTAAGTCCAGTCTCGATGACGCTTCTTTTAACTGTGAAGTTTTGCACATGGATAGTGTTGTTCTTCAATCAAAGTGATAGCTTTCATTCACCTCAGTAACATTCTAAGATTATTTTATAATTTCTTTCTTAATCAATCTCTACTGAATGCTAGATGAGCAGGAAAACAGAAGGTTAAGATTTACTTTTTTTTATGGCTTTGTTAGTAGATAATGACTAGAAGGGACTTAGCTGGTCTTGCGTAATGTCAGCCAGAAGATATGAACCAGTAATTCCCAAGTCAACCTCCTAGTCAAAATGCAGTGTTTCTGATAATTCATAATTTTGACTAGTGAAACAAACCAAACCAAACCAAAACTAATCAGACAGGTGGGTATTTGGATATACTTAGCTTTCAGTGGTGTGATGTTATAATTTATTTTGTATGTATTTATTTTTTCTTGTTTTATGCCTCTAGCAATTTATTAAACCTTTTGTTGTGATCCTCACCTTACACTGCTTTCATTGCTGTACTCATAACGGTGAGTGCAAAATTCTAGCATTATAACTGATGTCTACTTCCAAAAGAAGTGAAATTTGGAGTGAGCAAAGATCATGCTTCGTTCTTCAATTGATCATCTTTTTATACCTAACTTGGAAAATGTTGTCTTTCCCCCCTTTTAATATACATCAGCAACGTAATTATCCCTGGTATTTTATGAGAAATGTTTGTGATTAAGAGGGAGAAAGAGGAAACAGCAGAGAAGGTTCTAGTATCTGACTGTAAAAAGTATAAAAGCCCAAAACAAAGAACAAAGAAGAGTATTTATGGAGTTGTGACACTTTCAGACACTCTACTTTTGATTTTCTTATGTGTTCCTAACACCAGTGTGCTGGTGAATTCATGTAAGCCATGCTGAAATCAGGTAAGTCATCTTCTTAGGGTAGGCAAGGAGAGACAAGAAGTTATCTCCCCTAAAATGACATAAAAAATTATTTGTGCCATTTCTTTTTGGTGGAAGGAATCTTGTCTCCTTTTCCCTTTGCTTGCATATTTAATACCATATCATTATCTTGCTCACAGATAGAAGAATCTCATTATTAAGCAAAATGGAAGCAGGTGTGGGATGAATGGCCCCTTAAATTAATTGTATTCATTTATTGTAAACCAGACAGATATCCACAGTGGTCCCTAGTTAACTTTCCAGTGTTGTCTTTAAACCACTCAAAATAATTTTGCCATTAAAAGTTTTGGGGTTTGGTTTTTTTGTTTGTTTTTGCTTGTTTGGGGCTTTTTGTTTTAATTAATTTTATTTTCAGCACTGTCTAGAGCCCTCACATCATAGTGAGTGAGCATATCTGGAGATGTTACCAAGTTGCACCAACTGTTAGCTTTCTCAGTGCCTAGCTTCCTGGTCAGACACCCTAAATTTTTCTGACCTTTTCCTAAAATTCAATTTCTTGACAGATATTTTCTTTAGGGACTTTTTTCTCTAGAAAGGTACCTTTAAAACTATTTACTGTCAAAAGTTAATTTCTGTTATTGTGAGATAAGATTTTGTTTGAAGAATGTTTCTTGTTGCCACCTTTCAAAGAAAATGTAATGTCAAATGGAGCAACAATTTAACCTTTGTTTTTAAACCCCTAAGTATATTTGACATTGTCCCTGTAACTATTTCATGGAACAGGAATCTAGTACAGTCATGTTTTCTCCCCCCATTATACATTTCCAGCCAAACTAGAACACAGAAAGGGTGCTGCTGTATATGCTAGAAGTATGAACTAACAAAAGAACCTATATTTTGTTTTTCAGATGTGATTAAGACTCTTTGAAGATGGGATGCCTAGCCTGCTGTTGTGGACATAGGCAAAGAAAGCTAGCATGATCCTGGGCCCAGCAGGGAGATGAGTTGTCCAACGTAAGCCTGATGTTCTCCTACATGCACATGACGTTAGTCACTCCAGAACATGGCAAAGGGAGCTCACATCTGTCTGGAAAATACTAATTACTAAAGGTGTCCACCTGCTGTCTGACCCTAAGTGACCTGCTGCTTGTTGGAGAGCTCTGTGTAAGTGAACTCAGTCAACCCAGGTTGTTTTAATCATTTCAGACTGCACAGTGCAGGATCTAGCAAGGTCCATAACTGAGAAATGGCTGGAGTGATATTTTTTTGTAGGAACAAAGACAGAGAGAAGGAGCAGCAAGGCTGGGGTGGAGGGAGAAATGAAGGAAAAGACACTCAGACCAATCTTCCCTCTTTGCAGCAGTGAAGTGCTGGAGCTCACACTGGATCCGAAAAGTTAAAGGAAATTTGGAGATTTGGAAATAGTGTTTATATCTGAATACTATTAAGGATTAAACCTTTCCATTGAGAAAAAATCATCAGAACTACTCTCTTCAAGTGTGTCCAACTGTATCTTAGGGCCTTATGATAGAGATAAGGAATATTTGAACTTTTGGTAGTCTCCAGTGATGTTGGCCATGTTGTTGTTTAGACTTCATTGAATACCTGTTCAGTTGGAATGTTTTACATCTGTTCCAATACTTTTGGTAATTCAATGTATGCAGGTGGCAGCTAGAAAGCATAACAGTTTTCGAAGTGTGTTTTCAGTGGGATGTGGTACCTACTTCAGACTATCGCTGTTCATTGTATTTGGTATTTGTTTTCTTCACATCTGGATTTAAGAACTACCTTAATGAGAAATTTGGAATTGACGTGCTTGGAATTTGAAACACCATTCTACTTCATCATATTCAGTAGTTATAACCAACATGATTGGAAATGTAAAGGGGATATTTCTGTCAAACCAAATTCTAAACTGAGTCAGTCTTGTAAGACATTATACTAGTCTGTATATATTTTAGTCCTTCCCCTGCACCTTTCCCTTCCCCTCTCCTCCCACTCTCCAGGTATTTTTGAGCCTTTTCCAACCAACTTAGTTAAGGGAGTTCTTGTTAATACATAGGAAAAAATAATAGGAAAAACTTCATCTGGAGCTTGAATCAGTGAGATTTTTGTAGAAATGGGCCTTATTTTTATTAACTGCTCTTGGAATTGTTAGTTTTACAAACATCTGTATAGATACAGGACTTTTAGATCTGCTTAAGCAAACACTGTCATTTTATTTCCACTATATATGTAAAGGGATAAGTAGGTTACTATTTATGAGATTCATTAAAAACTTCCGTTTCAAAGGCTCTTTTTTATTAGATATCTTAATTCAATTCTCTTTAATGGATTGGGAAGTGAAAATAAATTCTCTTGAGCACTAATAATGAAAAGCAAAATTAAACATGGTGCACAGACAACTCCAATATTAAAGAACTAACAGAATCAGTTTGGAAAACTGAATTGAGTAGTGTTAGCATTTCATCTGCTATTCAGTTGCTGTCAGAGCCATGTGAAGTCAAAGTTGTTCTGTTGAAATTTCCAATGTTTTCAGATTACATTGGTTTTTTTCCGATATTTCCTCCCTTGATGAATTGTTTCCCCTAAGATGTTCATGAGATATGCATCTCTCTCTTTCCTGAAATGTGTCAATAACTTAATTTTTCATCCAAACATTCTAGATATAGATACATATTCCTCTCTGAAGGTCTCTTTAGGTCTTTGTTTTGCTTAAATTGATTTTTTTCTTCCAGGATTTTTAGTTTCCTTGTTTTAAATGTAAGATTTTATTCTATTTCTTTTGGTAGAAATAGTTAAAGGTAAGAAAATGGCTCTATTTAAGCAGTTATCAGCAAGTTTTAAACATTTATAATAAATGTTGGTAGAAACTGCTGCATTCTGAATTGGGAATGGAAGAGGAAAATATTGACATATCCCTCCCTTGACATGCTTTCACTGAAACATATTCTATCAGTTAAGATTAACAGGCTGGGGGAAAATAAGCAATCTACATGTTTGTTCTCTTCTTTGACCTCTCTGTTTAACTGATATGACAAGTTGAATCAATAATCAATTAAGTTAATTAAATTATACATAGAAAGACACCCATCATTGTCTAAGAAAGAAAGTAAGATTAATTACTTCCTGAGCTCATATTACAACTTTCTTTCAAGGAAAGAGGGTAGAGTCAGGGACCATTTGCACAAGTTGGACAGGGAGGACCTAATGGGATGCATTGAGGGAGTCAAGAGAATTGGCTGACATCCTTACAGAGTATATCTACAATCTTTGAAAACCCATGGGGATCAGGGGAAGTCCATGATGACTGCGAAAGGGTAAATATTATGCCCATCTATGAAAAGGCAAAAAAAGGATTAATTGAGAAACCACAAATCAGTCAGGCACATTTCAGTCTCCGGTAAGATTATGAAACAAGTTGTTATGGAAGTTCTTTCCAGGCACATGAGGTGCAAAAAGACATCTGGAAGAAACCAATAGGGAGTTATGAAGATCAGAATGTGTCTTGATGAACCAGAATGCTTTCTATATTTACAGAAATTGCTCATGGACAAGAGAAGAGCTGTGAACTTCATCTACCTTGATTTTAGCAAGGTATTTGACCTGATCTTTCACAATGGATGGACCACTGACTCTGTGGAAAATGGACTAAATCCTGACTGAAGAGCTGGTGGTTAATGTCTCAGAGTCAAACTGGCAACTAATCAATGGAGCAGTTCTTTGGAAGCCATTACTGGTACCTGACAGTATTCAATAATACTCAATATCCTGTCAGGATAATAGGATTAAATGCCCCCTCACCAAGTTTTTGGATGGCACTATACCAGGAGGAGAGGGAGTTATGCTGGAGGTAGAAGCAACAATTTAGAGACCTCAACAGCCTGGAAGATTGACCAACAAGAGATGACTGAGGTTTAACAAAGATAAGTGTAAAATCCTGCACCTGGTATTGAAACATTAGTAAAAGCTAAAGCCTGACTGCCTTTGGATCAGCTGTAATGGAAAAACTCTGGAGGTCCTTTGCAGACCCCTTGCATGGGAGTGAGCTGATCATGACCCAGCAACAAGGACCAGCAGCACCCTGCTCTGAACTGGTATAAAGATAGCTAGCAGATCAAAGGATGTGATTATACCACTCCATTCTCCACTTGCCCAGCCACACCGGGAATATTGTGCTCATTTTTTTATTCTCTCATTTCAAAAGATACATCAAAAAATTGGAGAGGGCCCACTAGAAGCTCACAAAAATGACTAGAGGATTGGAGAACTTGACATATATGTGGAGACAGGTTGAAGGAACTGGGTCTGTGCAGCCTAGAGAATAGAAGGTCTTGGGGGTAGAGGAATCTAAACCCAGTCTACCCCTATTTCAATGCCTGCCATAGAGGAGAGGGAGGTACTTCACAAAAATGCACACTGTAGCAGTGAACACAAGTTGCTTTGGGAGAAATTTTATCTGTATGTATGAAGAAAGTTCTTCAACATGAGAACAACTGGGTTCTCATTCATGTAGGGAGTATACATGCCAAGTAATGAAAGTAGTACTGTAAGGGTATTTCTGGAGTAGTATTGTAAGGGTATATCTGACCTTGCTTGAAAATAAGGTATCTGAAATATCCTGACAGTTGACCAAATCTGGTAAGAACAAAATAGAATGAGTTGATGAGCTTGTGGATTTTCCTTTAATATCTGTTATTTATTTATCATTCATTGTTCAGTTTCACAGACTTAATCTCAATAAAAGACAGCTATTTAGCCATTTTTTCTTTCATTTGGAAATCTTATCAGGGCAGGTGTTGTTGGCAAAGCTTAAGTTGCTTTTATAAAGACTCAGTGGAAAAAGGGAAAGTGTTTCTACTCTTGTTGATTGCAAGTTCACTTTATAAGCTCCAGAAGATTTTTATTTTCATAAACTTTTTGAAATGTTTGGGTTGAGTGTTAAACAAGCCTGGTAGGAACCAGATAAAAATTTATATTTAGATTTTTATCTAGTTTCCATCAGGTTGATTCAACAGCTGTTGTAGGATATTTTTTATGTTTGCTTGAACATAGCATTCCATGCAGAACTTGCTAGCTTTGAACCTGAAGGAGATAAGTATTATTTTCCAGTCAAAAATAGGATACACTGCTAAGTGAAATGCCAGACTGAGCTGTCTTTGAGAGATGCATTAGTACAGTGTGGATTCATAGAGATTTAGATTCCTTCGGGACCTTAGCATGATCAAATCACTGAATCTCATAGTGAGACTTCCTTGTTACAGCTCAGTCACCAGATCGAACAAAAAGCTATTTTCCTAAATTTTTATGAAATGCAAATATTCAGTCACACAGCCATTACTTTTAAGTTTTTTGAAGACTATGTGGGTCACCAGGCAGGACAATGTAAAGTATTTATGTGTGCACTAAGAGCTAGAAAACACAAAATGCCCTTCACTTTTTCAATAGCATTACTATAACATTTTTAAACTCAAGGAATTAGAGTCTTCTGGTATATTGAGCACACTAAAGTTTGCACCCTTCAGACAATCCAATCTCAAAGTCACCAGAAACAAAAGGGAGTTGCAAGCAGCTTGTACTACTGTTAATAAGAGATCTTTGGTTGATACCCAGATATCTGGGTACAGATAGCGTAACAGCAAAGTGTAACTTTCCAATTCAGTCTGACAGAGTGTATTACAAGGTCATAGCTATCACATCCTAGGACCATGGTAGTTACTAATTTAGCTACAGAAGAAAATCTTACCAATAAAAAAAAAATCAAAACATGATTCTTAAAGGGACTTAAAGGGACCCAGTGTTATTGCAATTTGAAAAGACTTCAGAGTGTAATATTCTCAGGCCTTTTAAACATCTGTGGTTTAAGCATTAAAGATGTCATTGCTGCTGGGTACTGATATTCATTGAAATTAATGAGCCTGTAGATAGAGAATATACTGTACAATATGTTTAGGATTGCAGAAGTGAGTTTAAATAAAATGACGAACCATTAGCAACTGCAGCAAATGGACTATTGTATGTTGTCCATTTTCTTGCTTTTTGTAGTCATTCTTAGAGTTGATGGTCATAAGTCGAATTTCAGAAGGAGACAAAACAGAGAAATTTGTTTGGCATTCTTTATGATAAGTGCAACTGGGTGGGTTTTTTTCATCAAATATATACAATTGTGACAGCATATATTTGGAAACAGGGTATTCCAAAGTATTTATGATAGGAAATGGAATGTGAAATTATTTTCAGATGCTGTCCTGGTTTTGTCCAGGATAGAGATAACTTTCCTTGGGCTGAGAGGGAGCAATAGCTAGAGAGCCAGGCCTGGAATCGCTGGAGTATTCCATATCATGTGAAGCTATGTTCAGTATATAAGGGGATGCGTGCTCTCTCATTTTCCGTTTCAGTTTCCATTTCCCGGTTGGTGGTGGGATTTCTGGTGCAGTCGGGATCGCTGCCAGAGGCAAGCTGCATGCTGGTCAGTGAGCCACTGCTGTATTTTACCCATTTGGACTTACTATTGTTACTGTTTTGTTACTATTACTTTTTTTTTTTTTTTAATTCAACCTATTAATTTCTTTTTTTTTTTTTGTCCTTCCCCGATTTCACCAGGGAGGGGGGAGGGGAAGTAAATGACTGGCCACATGGTGATTGGCTACCAGTTGAGTTCAAACCACGACAGATGCAAAACATGGAGAGAAGTATTCTTGATTTCAAAATTTTTTCTAATTATTTTTCAGGAAGTCTTTTGTTTCTGAAATGCATTAGTCTTTTCAAACCAATTCATTACAACAGAAAATGAAAAAGATATAATAACATAAAAATTAGGCAGAATTCTTCGTTTGAACTAAAAAACTTGTGATTTAGCTTTGTCTCATAATTATATTTTGTTGTTCCATCTTACCTTTTAGACTCACTGCCTATTTGACCAAATACAGATCAGGATTGCTTGCTACCTATTTCCCAAAATACAACTTTTAGCCTGTAGAATTGGAGTACGATTTCATTAGGTGAGAAGGATTTGGAAAAGAAAGCATGGTTGTTATAGCACCTTCATGACAAAATAAATTTGTAAATACCTTGTCCACTAGCATTAAAATTAAAATATTTGCACCTAAGGAAGAAGTGAAGACCTTACCTTCAATGCATCTGAATATTACAGCACAAATGCTTTTCTCTTCTTCAAACTTTGTTATTTGTAAAGAGATGGGATTGAGTACATCCAGTTATTGTTAGGCAAAAAAACCCATACAATTTCATTCCTTTTCAACAAACTATTATTATGGATCTGACCTAAAATCATTACATACTCTCATTAGCTTCAAGATTCTTAGTTAATTGTGTCATTGAGTCAAGGTCCATATGAACACGTAGCTGTTTTTAACCTATGCACACTATCCAATGCTGAATTCATTCTTGAGATCTGCAATTAATTTATATCAAAGTTTTATTAGTGTCGCTGCTCCCTTGTGCCAGGTTTGAGTTATAACTGAAATTCTTTTGGAGTATTTGTCAAAAATTTGCAAAGTACAATTATAAATCATATGGGACTGTTGAGCCTTAGAAGAATAAAAATCTCAAGAACTATTAAATACAAAATCAAATCTCCAAACCTATGTCAGCAGTAAAGAGTTCTGAAATGGGATGTAAATATCTGTTTTGGTGAAATCTTTTTGTTCATGAAGAGCTTTACTTTCCAATGGTAGGTTTTCTTATTTCTGTAATCAAGCCATTATTATTATTACCTATATAACTTTAAAGAATCAATACTATAGTTATTCCCTTCTTTTCTTAATTAGGTAAATGCCGGTGAAAAGAAACAAGAAAGGAGGGGATATAATTTCTTGCTCTTAATGGTGTTGTAAATTAAACATTTGTAAATTATTCAGAGAAACTCATGTCCTGTTCTAAGGCACCAAGACATAGGGAAAGAACATATTCCTTCCATCAAGATGACGAGGAGACAAGTAATTGTCTAGGTAAATAATTGTTTACCAAGAAAGGCCACTACCCAGCTGATCAAGTAGAATAGCTGTGTGTATATTAACGAGAGAATAAAATGTCTCACCTTGTTCTCAGCAGAATTGTTCCTGCTCCATCTCTGGCTATAATTATGCTGAGGGTAAAAACTTCTCTTGGTTGTGTTTTTTGCTAAAGCTTTTCTTGTCTTTCATCATTCTCAGTATGAGCATAGTCAGAGGATGATTGAGTATTGACTTCCTGGTCTATTGAATGGGTAAGTACACTAATCACAATAGAGCACTTTCCTTAAAATTGTGTCACACAGAGCTAATACTGACTTCAGCCAGGTTGCACGATCAGCTGGCACAGACGGTAGATCTGTACCTACAGCAGATCTGTACCTAAGACTCTCAATTGACTTGAAAAACAAACAAAAATACTTGTTTCAAATTATTATAGTCCCAAAGATTTAGCTCTCAAATTATTTAGTCTTTAGAAAACAATATTGTAGTAAGTGATGAGATCATTTAAGACTACAAAATCACGTTTGATCTTAAGAATGTGTTGGTGATGGGTTATGGACGTGTCTCTAGCAGACTTCTGCCCAGGCTTTTAGTTTATTTTATGCTACCTTAAGCATGACTGGGGTTATCTGTGTAGCAGTTTGGGATGCAAAAGATCAGATGCACGGCATGTTGCCTCTTCTCTGCATGGCTGTGTGCCAGCACAGAGATTCTGGAAGCAACTAAACATCTTCCCTCTTATAGTCTTTAATTTTTCTTTCTCTGTCTGTGCAGCAGGGACTGACACTTGCAGCCAGTAGTCACAAATGCGCAAGTCAGCTGTGTTATTTCTTAACTGCACAATATATTTTTTTTATCTTGATGATAAGGATACTTTTCCTACTTTCCCTATATTTAGACAATCATATTCAAGGATCCACTAAGAAAAATTAACCATCTCACACATATCCTCTCTCTCTCTATGCTATGACTGGTCTAAAGTCCTCCTTTTTCCTAGCAAGAGAAATTTTTTAAGGCTAAATTGTGCTCCTGTTGCCATGGTGGTCATCATCTTTCTAAATAGGCAAACTGATCCTTGGTGTCAAAGTGTGTCTAGAAGTCAGACGTTGCTGTTTGCAGGTGGTCTAGAAGTGTATTCTTTTTTGGTAACTGGAACCAATGGGAAATCATGTTGCTGGATGGTGGTATTTTATGAAAATTGGTCACCCTTCATTATTCTTCCAATAAAGTAAGAACTTTGCACAACTTTCTCAGATAAGAATGTTTGTACTTCTGATTTCACTTCTTCCACCATCTTGAAGAAATATGCATCTCTGCATGTCTGACAGGAACCTTTCCACTCTGGGCATGGCCTTTCCTTTCTGCAGTGAGATTTGCCTCTCACACTCAGCTTCTGTTCAGCCTCTGCAGAGCAAAATCAAGCTGGAATTTAGAAATAAGCAGTATGGCCTCAGAGAGTCCCATGGAGCCCTAACAGACACATCTCTTTGTGAAGCAAGAAAACATATGTGGCTTTTTGTACATTCTGGTCCCCATACAAGCAGGAGTAACTCTGCTCAAGTGGTGGCATAAACAGATTTGCATTTACAAATGTATTGCCTCTCTTTTAGTAGGGCATCCTTTCCCATCTTGCTATATACTGTGATTATGAATGGAAATACTCCCTTGTTTTAGATGGAACAGCATCCATGGTTTTAATACTTTCATGTGCACTGGTTGAAGCTGGAAGGAAGATCATGGGCCTAGGAGGAGCAATTTCATTTATTATGCCATAGGAACAGATGTTCAGCCTTTTTATACACACACAAAACCACATTCATATAGACTGGTAGTTTCCCAAGTATGTAATGAATTTAAACCTTTTTTGCATGCACACAAGAAGAATGCATAATATATTGTTCATGATATAATGTAGAACAATAGGGATAATAAAAGAGTATTGCTGTGAGCACCCCTGCCGATTTTGTCTTCCTTCCACACTTAATTTTCAGAGCCTTTTTGAAGCTTTCTGTGTCCAGACCCTTAGCTTGTGAGCACTGGCATACCTACAGATGTCTGGCCTATTTTTTAAGAGGTACAGGGTCTTATCACATCAGGTACTCTTGAAATTTATTCCACATCCAAGAATATCCAGAATTCTGAAAAAAACATTTTTAATTCCCCCATCCTAACCCAGACTATAGTTTCCTGAGGCTTTCACTTAATTGTTTGCTTGTTTGTTTCCTGAAGACAACTACAGACCAAATGTTTATAAAAGAGCTATTTCCATTATTTACGATTGCCAAATAATTAAAAAAAAAACAAAAAAAAACAAAACAAAACAAAAAGGAATTGGAGAAACATGTTTCTCTCTTACAGCTGAGAAAGACAAATATATCACTGTTTTTCTTGGGAAAAAAAAACTAACCCTTTTAAAAAACCACTTTTGCATATCTTTCTATGTAAGTCCATTATCCCATGTATTTGAAAAGCAGCCTACAAACAAAACCAGAGCTGTAGAGCATGGTTATATTCAGCAACCTCAAGGTTTGGTATTCGTTTCTGGCCCTAAGGCAGCTGGAGGCAAAGGCTTTTCACAGCAGCAGGCAACAGTCCGTCTACACCCAGCATTACACCTGGTGTGATTTCTGCAGAGATTCCCATGATTTCAAAGGATTGAGGCAGCCTTTCTAAAGCACACTTTGTTGTTTTCCCCTTGGAACTGTGAGGCTGAATTATTGTTTTGGAAAGCTTGTGCTGATGAAGTAGCTGCAGACTCCTGACCTAACATGCATCCAGGAGCAGGAAGAAATACTGTAAGGAGTCTGGGCAGCACAGCACAACCAACCTACAGAACAACACAGCAGTGGTGCAGAGTTTTCACCTTAAGTATTTGCATTAATTAAAATAATGTACTGATGGCTACACATATAACCTGCTCTTATCTAAATTTCTGGACACACATTTCCTGCAAAACACAGGCATGGCTCATGGTGCGAGTTAATCCCTCAATTCTAGACTCAGGTATGTGTTTCTTATTTCCCAGTGTGTTATCAATATTGTTTAGAAGATTCAGTGTGATTCCTCAGTGGCTTGTCCTCTTTGGGCATGACGGCACAGGTGACATGTAGCCTTTGATGCCAACAGTGATCAGTGTTTTAAATCTCTGGTATTGCACCTACAGTGAGTAATGAAGATAATTGTCACACATATTCCCATACAGTACCCATGCTTACAGGAACTGAATCTTGTTGGGAACAGATTGGCTCAGGTGGAAATTCTTTTATTTTCACTGCCTAAAAAGTGAATATATAATGTTAGGCTTTTTTTTTTTTTTTTTTTTATCTCTACTCTTTTAGCTAGTAAGTGGTTTTATGTAAAGAAGTATGGAGTGTTTTATATGTATCTACAATCCACTGAACTTATTATACTCCAGGGTTTCAGCCACTTTCAATAGTCTGTGGATTAATTAATTCTTGAATTAATTAAACTTTTCAGACAAAGTCCTTGTCAGTGTGCTATGTTAGAACTCCTAACAACTGCAAACCTGTTCTCCAATCTTGTAGTATTTCCTGTCATTTCTTCATCAGGAATGATGACAAAAAGACAGCATCATCAGACTCTATGTGTCTTCTGCTTATCTGATTATTTATTTACTCATTCATATTATCATTTGATAAATCTGAGAACACAGGTTTTTGATGACAACTTGGCACTTACTGAAGAACATCTCTGAGGGATCAGGGGCAAACTGTAACTGGGAGCCTTATGCTGAGGCTTACTGAGGTGAGAGTATTACTGGTGAGTCCATAGGACTTGACTGTCACCAGCACTGTTAAACTAACTGGGCTGACTGGTGCAGATAAGGCTCATTTCATACACACCATCACAGTGCTTGTGCAGCAGCTGGAGGTGAACGGAGATCTCTGGGAGTCCTGCAGAGCCCAGGAGTGGTTTTTGGCAGAGCCTTCAGAAATTCATAAGCCAAGTCTGCTGGAAGTCAGAGAAATTTCCATCTTGGCTCAAATCCTAGCAGTTTATTGCCCTTCCTTACACAGAACAGTTGGGTTCCATGCATTTGGTGTTAAGACATTGAATGTCATATGATGTGTGAACATCATATAGACTGGAGTTGTTCTTAACCCTGTGCAGGGCTGTGAGTGCTGTGGGAAAACATGGAAACATTTCCCTACGTGACTCTGTCAGTTCAGACTACGAGTGGCTTGAGATATCAACACGTGTGACACCATAACTAGCAACTTTTTCACAGGAGCATATAGGTTTCAGTAGGAATACAGCACAACCTCTGTAGATGCCATTCCAGCTCTGCAGAGCACCAGAAGTATCACCATAACCAATAAATGAATGATACCCAGGCACTTTTAACATAGGTTTTCTTGCAAACACATAGTTTCGCTCACAGAAGAAACCTCTGGAAAAAGGCTGTAGATATAATTTTTTACTGCAATGTTTTTTATTAAACATTTTAACCACTTGTATATATATATATTTTTTTACGGTATTTCTATTAGCATTTATTAAAAGTTTTCATAAAAGAAAAAAGCAAAATGATAATTTTGAATTTTAAAAATATAAGCAGGGATATAAAATGTTGGGAAAAAAAAGCAGGGAATGTCGATTTGCATGAAGATAAGGAGGCACTACAGAGACACTTGGATAGATTGGATTGGTGGGCCAGTATTAACAGGATGAGCTTCAACAAGGCCAAGTGCCAGGTCCTGCACTTGGGCCACAACAACCCCCTGCATGGCCACAGCCTTGGGGAGGTGTGGCTGGAGAGCTGTGTGGAAGAGAAGGATCTGGGGGTTCTAACTGACAAGCAGCTGAACATGAGCCGGCAGTGTGCCCAGGTGGCCAAGAAAGCCAACAGCATCCTGGCTTGTATTAGAAATAGTGTGACCAGCAGAAGTAGGGAGCTGACAGTCCCCCTGTACTCTGCACTGGTGAGGCCACACCTGGAGTGTTGTGTCCAGTTTTGGGCACCTCAATACGAGAGAGATATTGAGGTGCTGGAGCGAGTGCAGAGGAGGGCAACAAAGCTGGTGAAGGGCCTGGAGAACAAATCCTATGAGGAGTGATTGAAGGAGCTGGGACTGCTTATTTTGAGGAAGAGAAGGCTGAGGGGAGACCTCATCACTCTCTACAGCTACCTGAAAGGACATTGTAGAGAGGTTGGTGCTGGTCTCTTCTCACAGGTGATTAGTGCAGAACAAGGGGGAATGGCTTTAAACTCCAACAAGGGAGGTTCAGACTGGACATTAGGAAAAAGAAAGAGTGGTCAGACAGTGGAATAGGCTGCCCAGGGAGGTGGTGGATTCACCATCCCTGGATGTGTTTAAGGCTTGTTTAGATGAGATGCTGGGGGATATGGTGTAGCGGAGAACATTGTAGAGTAGGGCTGATGGTTGGACTCGATGATCCCCAGGGGCTTTTCCAACCTGAATGATTCTATGATTCTATGAAAATCTATTTCATATTCTGAACTGTAAAAGCAGAGTTACCTTCCTTTATTTATTTATTTATTTTAGATTAGAAGAAGAGTGGTGAATGATCTTCCTTAGCTTTCCTGACATCTACAAAAATATAATACAGCCTGAGTGATTTCATATCCAGACTCAGGAATAAATCCCACTTCCCCCATCCTCCTCATAGATCCCTTTTCAACACAGCACTTGAAAATCTGCTGTCGCACATGTAAGCTCTCTGTAAAGGAAGAAAACATTTATTTTTATGTATTTTGTATAAATATCCAGATTAGCACTAATAAAACAGTTACAATTCAGGGAATTTTGTATGCCTTTGTAGCTTCCATAGGCCCTGATTTTGTCAGAGACGGTCTGAGACACTGTGTTCCTTTTTTTTCACCAGATTTAGAGGGAATCTGTCTTTTAACACCAGCACAGACTCTGTCTGGTATTACATGATCAACTTTATTTTTTAAAAAGTAAGTGGTGTCTGATTTGTTCCTGTCACCATGTGTTGCTAGTGGTTGGGGAAATTAAAACTTTTGTGCTATAGTCTGTCTTTTAAAGAAATATATGACATTTTATCCCTAAGACATAACTGACCTGCTCAGAGGTTTTTGTCACTGTTCAGCAAAAATGCACAAATTAACTTAGTTTTAGTCTGAATGAGAACAGCTCCAAGTAAGTAAGAAGGTTTTCCAGCCTCACAGGCTTTTCAGAGGGTGACAGTTACCTCAAAACTTATGTATTTATAGGGGAAAAGCTGTTCTTGAGTAGGGACTTTGATATTTCATGGGCTAGTTAAAAAGCAAGCATTGTTTAAACACAAGATATTCAACTCTTTTTAAAGAGATAAACATATCTAAGACTAACCAGTCTAAGGCTGGTTTTGCTGTAATTACAGCAAAATGGAAGCATAAGGAGGTCAGAAACAAAACCTTATTTTCTGTTAGAGTATATACAATCTGTCAATTTCTGTATAAAAGCCAGTATTATTCTTATTATTGGTACTTTACAGAGTTGAATTACTGTATACAAAAAAAGAGGCAGCATACGTGTTGTTGCCAGGGAAGTGTTCTTGTGAGTCTGTACATCTATACTGAATCTGTGCAGATGAACAGGAGAGCCGTAACTTGTAGGAGATTTCAGATAAAACGCTTCCAGGGAACAGCTTGCCTTGTTCTGTGCAATGAACTGATGGTCAGTGGGGGTGAACTGAACTCCAACTTGAAGCCCATTGCAGCTTCTGCAAAAGGTGGGAAATAGAATTTTTAGGGATCGTGGATGTGCAGTCCAACCCAATGAGTATGGCAAGGTAAGAAAGAAGAGGAATAGGAGCTATAATCAGAAGTTTCAGCCTATATCCACATCTTGGGCCAAGTCGGGTTTCAAGCTCAGCATGGAAATGTGTGACAGGAGCAGCAAGTGGTGCACAGAAGCAGGGAGAGGAGGGAGAGAGTAAAAGGATGGGATGCACAGAGTTCTGCACTGCTAGCAACTAGTCCTCTGTTGGTATGTTCTCCACCTCATCCCTATTATCAACAAAAAAATAAGAGGCATATTTCTGTTTAGTTTCTTAGTGATACACCCCCTGCAAAGACATAGTCAGAATGCAAACCTTTTTTCTGATCGAATTATAGAGCTGGCCCAAGGCCTGATTATGTGCAGAAGTTTTATAGGATTGGTCGGGATACAGGAGCTGCACAGGTGTTGACCCAACAGAGCTGCACAGGATGGAGCAGGACACCAGCCCTGCCATTGAATTTTCAACATGAATAGTCAGGGTACTAACCCTGCCAAGCTTCCAGAGAAAATATAAATGGTAACACTGGAGTTTCCATGCTGGTGGCTTTTTGAGGCGCTCAGAAATAGCCAGCAAGAGATGTGAGCATGCCATGGACAAAAAGAAATAGGTTCCAGGGAGAGCTGCAGTCCGTGCTGGCTTTTTGGATCCACAAAACCCAGTGAAGCTCAATTATTAAGTCTGCTCAGTCGTACCCAGACTGGATTGTATCAGTCCAATATTAAGGTGACCTCTGTGCCTTTCATATTCTCTGGACTCAAAAAAGCAAGAATAATAAAATTCTGGAACACACCACCCAGGATATACTTCTGGCACCTGAGTTTTAGCCCAGTAGTTTGGTCAGTGTGAGCCATTTGGGTGAGGGGAGGGACAGAGGTTTGTCTGACCTACCGATAGCCACACTGTGGTCCAAAAAAACCAGGGTGATGGGTCCTGTGCTCCACAGCTTGATGACAGGGAGTAAATGCTCCAGATGCCACGAGCACTGGCCGAAAGGCTGTTGAAAGCTGATTGCTCAGCAGCCCTGTAGGGCAGTCAGCTTTCATCTGCAAAATGTTGGGGACAGCACTGTCACAGCCCAGTGCCTCAAAGCCAGTGGAACCAGCTTTGCAAGGACACACGATATTCTACTGTGCTGCACAGCCAGCATGATTCTTTCCTAGCTAAATACTGCTCTCAACATTCTCCTGAGAGGGAAAAAAAAAAGTTGGTAGGTAGAGAGATTCATGCTTAATTGCTTTGCAATTGTGTTTTCCAAGGAGATATATTAATCTATATTATAAAATTTCTTGTTCCTGCTGCTGTATTTAAGGGTCTGTCACAGTTTCCATTGCGAAACCATAATTTTAGGGATTTATAACTTTTTCTAAACCATGACAATTTGCTTCAGACTGCGATTTGGCATAGCAAGGTCCCCAGCTAAGAACAAATTTATTGAGAAAAACTTAAAAATATCCAATTTCCCTGATTTTGATTTATTTTTCCAAAATGGAAAAAATAATACACTTGTATATGTGTGTGTACATATCTATATATTTGCTGGTGCATTTTTGCAATTCATGAATTCAAATAATGGTAGTATATTAACCCATAATGGAGTCCAAATGACCTTTCTAACTGAGATTTCTTAATTCTGTTATTTCTGAGAATAATAGAAATTTACACATACAAATATCTTATGATTTTCATACAGCTATTGTCAGCTTTTGTTCCTTCTAAAGCTCCAGAAAGAATCACAGAATCATCTAGGTTGGAAAAGACCTTGTAGATCATCCAGTCCAACCATTAACCTAGCACTGACAGATCTCAACTACACCAGATCCCTCAGCGCTATGTCAACCTGACTCTTAAACACCTCCAGGGATGAGGACTCCACCACCTCCCTGGGCAGCCCATTCCAACACCTAACTACCCATTCTGTAAAGAAATACTTCCTAATATCTAGTCTAAACCTTCCATGGCGCAACTTGAGGCCATTCCCTCTTGTCCTATCACTTCTTGCTTCATTAAAGAAACTCATCCCCATCTCTCTGCACCCTCCTTTCAGGTGGCTGTAGAGGACGATGAGGTCTCCCCTCAGCCTCCTCTTCTCCAGACTAAACAACCCCAGTTCCCTCAGCCACTCCTCATAAGACATGAGATGACATGACTCCTCACGAGAAAATGGATGTTGTCTCACAAGCTTGTCATACTAAAGGTACTGCAGATCTGTACTTCTCTGGACATGTAATCACATAATATTTCTTCTAAAATTTCTTTGTATGGGTTTTAGTCAATAGCATGTTGAAGATGAGGTGCATTTTCTCTGTGTCTCTTACAGAGATGTAGTTTCTTTTTGTCACTCTTCTCTTAGCTAGAATTCACTAGTTCCCCTGAACAAGTGGCAGAGGTTGCAAGACCAACACCCTTAAATTAAACCTTGCTGATAAAGGCTAAAATTGTCATTTGCTCTGAGATGCTGTTACATTTTCTTTACTTTATTTTACTACTTAAAAAGGGCTCTTTGGAGCTCACTAACAGACTTTTTATCCATTGTGCTTATGTAATCTGCACTTTTAAATTTATTTATTTAAGTTTTGCTTTCAAATTAAAACTCAGCACATTACTCTTTCTTCCATATTCACTACAACATGAGCTAACATTCATCAGCTCTCCTGAATTGCCAAGAAGATGACTAATCATCCATTTCTTTCTTCTTTCCAGCAGTGATGCAAGATGGTACGCAACAGGAAATAAACTCTTAAAATTTTGGGGACAATTAATGTGAAATGGGAGCTTAAGAGCTGGCAAACAGATTGCAATGAAAAATGTTTTCAGAGGGAACCTGGTGTCTGATGGGAAAAAAAGACATGATAAATGATGAACCTTGGATTACCCTTGCAGGAAGATCCTCCAACCTCTGAGCCACCTCTGGGAAGTGTCTGTTTTTTTTCACTCATCCCTCAGGGTGTTTGCAGAGACCTTCAGGTGTCAGTTCCCAAACTGTGTGTCAGACCTGGAGGACCAACTTCATTCTGAGGACAGAGCCTTAGGGATCCTGACTTAGTGGTGAGAGCATCCCTGTATCTGGATGGCTTTCTGCAGCAGTGGGGAAGCAGTTCAGGGCCTGGCACAGAAGAAGAAACAGTACTTCAGGGTTTAGGGAACCGCAACAGTCAGACTAACCATGCTAGCACACGGTTTTCCACCAGAGACCAAACTAAACCACCACATTAAGAACACACCTTTTCACCCCAAGCTTGGGTCTAGGAGCAACTTCACCATCATGTTTTGCTGTTCCTTTTCAGTCAGTTTCTGTGAGACATCTGTGTGACAGTAATGGACCCTGGTTCAGCCCACAGGCCATCGGAGGCTATGGGAGATGCTGTTGACATTGAAGCAGGTGATGACTTCCTGCTTGGGCACGTGTGGCCTAACAGAGCTTGCAGTCACTGGTGCTCACCCACTTATTGTTAAAGCAAAATTTTTGTGCAAGTAGAAGAAACAGAAGGATTTCTTGTTAACTGCTGTATTTGCTGTCCTGTTGCAGTTGTTGAAAACTATGAGTTAGTTGGCAACAGAAAATCTGGATATAATGATTTGTTTTAATAATAAGTAGATGGAAGAGTAATGATGAAAGAGTATAAAATACTTCTCGAAAACACACCTTCTAAACAAACATTTCTCAGTTGCTTTTAAATTCTTTTGTTAACGAGGCTTTTGTCTGGAAATAAGTGCTCTCTTGAGTTGGCCCTAGAAAAGCTGCTATTTGGACAGGTCAACATGTGAGATTAAAGAAATATGTTCTTGCCTTGCACTACAGTTCCTGGGGAAAAACATTGCAAGTAAATCAACAGGAGCGAGACAAACATTCAGGAAAATATACCCTAGAGCATTAAGCTTCTAGCATCATGGGGTTTTTTCTTAACAATCTTTTGTTGCACATCTGAAATGATCACCCTAAATTCTGCAGAGCATTTTTGTTTTTCTCTTATTGGCAGCATGCATGCTTATGACTTGACAGTGTGTTTGACATGGGTGAGTTCATACACCTCAGGTCACGGGCATTATAAGAGAGATCAATGTATTTTACAGTTGAGGAGCTTGACTGGTCCTTGGATCAGCTGCGTGATCCATGGATGTCAGTGGCATTGGCTCATGATGCTGGTGGCATCTCCTCTGCCTTCGTGTCTCAGAGCATGGGACAAGCTGCAGCGTGGGGAGTGAGGATCTGAGACCCTGGTGCACCAGCTGCTCCTCACAGATGCCTTGTACTTGCTCTGACTCCACACAGGTTGGCACGTAGCTTGGCCTGGGAGGACAAAGGGATGAGCTCATTCAGGTTTGCCAGGAGCTGTCATCTGGCACAGCCAGAGCAGAGCTGGCATGAGACACACGTGTGTCCTACCATGCCTGGTGGTTCAATGTTTCTGCTCCACCTCCAGCCCTAACACATCATTACAAACCAGAGCCCTTCCTTTTCCCAGCTCTCTTTTCTCCCTAAGCGGGCTGTTTGGTTGGGACTCAGTCAACCCTCCTAGGGACACACAGGACATCTCACTCCAAACCACTAATCACTGCTGATATTATTTCCCTTTTTTAGGGAACAAAGTGAAAAGGATAAGTGAGAGGTGTTCTCCTTAATGAAGAAAATCCTCTGATTTCTTCTTTTTGTTTTCTTTCATTCAACTACTTTTTTTCTTTCTTTCTCCTATGTTCTTCTTTGACCAATTAATAGAAGAAAAGATAACATTTGGAGTGGCTTCCTTTTGCAATTCCTCCTTTTTTTTTTCTGTCTGAGAAAGAAAATGTGGAAGAACATTCATTTTACAAACAAATCCTCCTTACTTCTTCATTTGAAGTTAATCGCAAAAAATCAAAGAGGGTACAAAATACAATTTATACAGAATTTAAAAATAATTATGAGTGAACATATTTGCATTAAATTATGTAATGTAGATATATGCAAAATATAATTTTATTTATGCAGGTGTAAGGCACACTGCATATGTCCATCATGATATCAAATGTAATTTTTTTTTCATTGTGCCTATTTATTTTATAATATATGTGTGTATGTGTGTCTATACATATATAAGGATAGATATGTACAGTGCTCAGTAACACATAAATATCTACAGAGATACACAGATGCATTTATATTTGGTTTTATGGTATCTTAATTTTTTTCATAAATTATACATTTCGTTACTACTTATGGAACAGAGCTCTTGTTTCAATTTTCTTATTGCTTTAAGTGTCTCTTCTAGTTTCTGTCTCCTACATGTTGCTCTAGTGCAACATGAAACTAGTCTTCAGAGGATATTTTCCTTAAAACACATGAATGTACAGCAAAAGGAATAAAGCTATTTCATAAATTAATCATAGAAAGATGGTTAATAGTCAGACACTATTAGACAATATGTTTGATTAGGGACACTTTTTCAATGAGATCATCAGGTTTTTTTCATTAAATATTTAAATTCTTCTAAAAGAAGTAAAAGATCAAGATCAGATTTAAAACTGCTTGATTCAAAAGGCAAATGCTCTTTGACCTTTTTGTGCACTCAGTTTTTATCAGTGTAGTTTCACTGTTTCAATTTTATTATATTTGTCTCAGGATGAAGATGCTGAAATCTTGGATAATCCAACTGGTGGATTATCTCTCACTTTCTTTCCCTTCTCCACTGTTTTTTAATAAGTTTTAAATTAAAAGACATATATTAAGGGATAATCCAAAAGCATGTTAAGGAATTTAATATTATATATCTTAAGCATGTTAAGGAAATTAATGTTATATATCTTGTACTATGAAATGAGAACTGTAGGAATTGTTTCACTTCATAAACTGTGATGACTTGCAGCAGCAACTTTGAATTTAGCCACCAACTGGTAATTGCATTTGGACTGCATATTTAAGACTGCCAAAATATTGCCTACTATGAACTTTCTAAGGTTATTAGAAATAGATGTATCATCACTCAAAAATTATGATCATTAATGTGTTTTATAGATTGTAACCAACTGTTTTAAAGTGTTTCCAAGCTATCTTTTATTTTTTCTTTTGAATCACAGTGTCACCCATTCGTGTATTAATGAATATTGACACCTAATTAGAACTCTCCTTGCTGTTTCTTTAAATGATGACATAGCACCTTTAGAAGCTTTGTTTTAAGACAGGGCAGAGAGGTGTGATCACCTAAATTCCCAGGCAGTGCAGTTAGGGATGGCAGCATTAGACTGGGGTGTCAGGAGGATACAACTGCTCTGCTCAGTGTCTCTTTCCATCAGTTTCTGTGGATCTGTAGACAACTGATGGTAAAGACAATATCAGAAATATGCACAAATAACACACTACCACTTTCACAACCTGTTTTAACATGCTGGGTTTACTGGGATATTTGGGTCCTTTTCTTTGATTGCCATTATTTTCTACATGCCTTCATGCCCACTATAAACATTTCTGTAGCATGATTTTGCCCATTCTTCCTTTTGCTTCACATATTCCCAGTGTTGTTACTGTCATTTTCTCCACACCAGAGTTCCGTTGTCTGTTGTGTCCTTTAATTTTCACTCTCACTTGTTGCAGAAGGTCTTAACAACACTTTCCCAGGTCTTTTTTAGGGAAAAGGGAAAATTTGGGGTGTTACCATCATCCTCTTTGTTGAAGGGTTTGCATGGACAACAATAGGAGTTCTGAATTATACTTTTTGTTTATTATGCAAAGGAGAAGGCCAACTACATAATTGTTTGTGAAACAGTGTGGTAGTGATTTCCTATATGCTGGGGTTTTCTCCTTCTTAAGAAAGCTGACCTTTGTGGCATTTTGATAGTGTCATGACTCTGTCTGCATTGTAACAGATTTTTTTTCAAAACATTGACAGATATTGGTTTGCATACTATAAAAAAATATTGGTTTACCTGAAATCACTAACAGCAAGGGAGAGGGTGCAGATCTTCAGGGTTGCCTGATGGCAGCCACCCAGACTGGTAGCCCAAGTGTGCTCCAAGAAATTATAGTTTCCTGGAGAAGTGGGGAACAAGGATCTCACTGCTGCGTCATCTCACTCGGCCTGCATGAGAAGAGGTTCAAAGGATGATTAGCTACTGGCAATTGCTGGAAACTCACAGGAAGTTTTTGGGATACTTCTTTAACTTTTCTATCTCACAAAAAGCCTTTCCATACCTGCACAAATGCCAAATAATGTCACGTAATTATACACACTGAAAGCGTTTAAGGTATGGTGTCAAAAAGCATGGTTTACAAAAACCACCTAGTAAGACATGGTGGGGCTGACCTCCTTGATTTTTAGACCTGCTCTTTTTATGTGGAAAGACTTGGGTATAAATACGGAATCCAGATCTAAATATTCTGTATTATACAAGTAAGATAAAGTTATTAGCCTTTGTTTTCAAGTTGTTCTTATTTTGAAACATATTTTTAAACTAAAAATAGAACTGAAACCAGGATTAAAATCTTTTTAAATACCTACAGGGAAATGTGAAGCATATTTTTTCATTCTTTCTTATTTTTACATGTGCATGTGAAAAACTCTTGTTCTTCTCAGCTGGCTTTTCCTTTCAACATTTTAATTTTAAATATTGTCCCAAATGGAAGACTACCAGCCAATCATCAAAATCAATACTGAGACGATCAGTTTCTCATGGTAGTGTTTGAGATGCTTATGTACCAAAACCGTCTTCCTTAGTGTACCAGTTTACAACTGATTATTGCTACAATACTATTACACAAAAGCCTGTGATTTCAGAGGCTCTCAGTTGATACCTGGGATGGTGTTGAAGCCCATGTCCATTGCTGCACTGCTACTGAACTGTTACTCAAGCCAGTCTGATTAAAACTGTCATGTGATTATGTTTATACATTTAGAATATATTGAAATATTTACAATAAAATTAAAGAGTGTCCTGGTTAAGAAGAATGCCATGTAATCTTTAGATCCTTTTGTATATCAAAACCTGGAGAAATTTTTTCTAAGCTCTATGGCAGGAATTAATTCTCAGTCAATTCAGAGCAATATGTTCTGAATGAAAGCACTGTCATATATTGTGTACATGGGCCACAAAGCACTTTTCAGATCCAAAAAGAAAGTTTGGGGGTTTTATATTTTTCTTTTTTTAACCAAATGAGAATATAACCAGTCTTGCTAGCTATTCGGCTTTTTTAGTTTCTTTTACTGAGCTGTATTACACAGACAGCATTGTTTCCATATGCTGTTAAATTTCAGGTAAGAATGACAGGTAGTGGTGGATAAAGTGTAAGTTCCCTGGCAGAATGCTTAACATCTGTTAAAATAAAATCAACAACATTCCAATATGCATATATACATTTATCAACTGTGAGATTTGGAAATTGGCTTTGCTCAAGCTGGTGAGGCCACATTTGGAAGACTGACTGCAGTTCTTCACACCCAACTCTGGAATGGCTCATACAACAAAGACGAGAATAAAACATATGGCAATGAGAGAGATACAGGGACCAGAAGATAATAGAAGTTTGCAAAAACCAGAGAAAGTACGATGACCTGATGTGTCCTGAGAAAGTAGGAAATGCAGCAGAATCTCAATGAGACAAGTGTATGCAGAAGCCTGAGTAGCTATAAAGCTCGAATAAGCAAGTGCTAAATAAAGAAGCAGTTAGGCAGCATTTCCTAAGTGAAATGACAGTGAGTATGTAATCAGAGATTAATCTGTTAAGATTAACAGTAGAAATGCCATTTAGAAAGTTCGACAGTTAGTAGAAGGACTAGACAATAGTAAAGAAATAGACCAAAAGAAGGTAAACTCAAAGGGTTTGTTGTATTTTCCCCTCATCCATTAAAATTCCCTTCCTTCTATGGACAATCCATACTCAAAAATATATTTTAAAACATTTGGTTGCTAACTGAGATGTACATTGAGAAAAGAATAAGTTATTTAACAGTTGAGAACTGATATGATTTGATTTCAAACAGAAATTCTCCCTGAACTCTAAAAAACTGCTGCGCCAGTATTTCCTTTAGGTTATTATTCATATTCTTTTGACTTCTCTCTATATTTTTTCTTGAGTAAATCTGTTGCTTCTTGGCTTCCTTACAGTTTAGATGCCTGTGCAAAGCTGCGCGCAGAGTAAGTGGTGAGCTACTAGCTCCCTGGTATCTTTTTAATGGTTGTATAAATGCATTGTGTGATCTCTGAAAACCTTCACTAGCTTAAACTCTTGTGCTTTAAGAAGACTAAACAGCAGAAAATAAAGTGTTATTTCCAGGCATGGATCAAGCATGGCAAGTCATGGTCTTGTGGCAATTAATACCCACGGGAAGTTATTGACATTCATGTTTTTTCCAGGGATTCAGGTCACACTGTGGAAGTGCTGTGGCCCCAGCATTACGCATTTTGATCTCCTCTTCCCAGTGTTTCTGAGACAGCTGCCATCGGTGCTCTGTTTGTTTCTCAGAATTCTGGTAACTCTTTCTCAGTAAGTCTGGAGCAGGGCTCATGTGCCAACATTTCATCACCCCAAAAGATCCATCATGTTTCTGAGATTTTGTGAGTGGTCAGCCCTGAACAGGCCGCTGCTCCCGAGCTGACAGCACAGGCAGGAGCAGAGGGCTGGGGCCGGGGGAAGCAGCTGCATTTGTTGCAGACCACGCTGCCCGCTGTGGATGACACCTCAGGTGAGATGCTGTGTACTTACACATATTTTTGCTCTGTCTAGCAGTCTCTCTGCCCATCTCACCAGGTCTTCCTCTCTTCCTTCTACTGCATCTAGGTCTTGGCGTGAGTGAATCCCCACCGGCACTGTAGCCACTGCCACTGCAGCATCCAGCACAGGAGAGCGTAAGACAGGTGAGACAATGCTGCAAAGGCAACTGGAGAGCCACCAAGTGAACTAAATGCTCCAGAATTCATCTTTAGAAGCCTTTAATAGTCCTATCTTCTGTTATGGCAACAACATCCAGCTGTTTCACAGTGGTCGCAGATTGATGTCGTTAAGTACATTAGGTGAGAAACATAAAGGCCTTTTCCTCCAGCATTGCTTCTCAACAATGAGAATGTACAATGCTGAGCAATGTACTTCCTTAAGTATACATTACCACATACACTTACTCACACTATGTGTAAGTAATGTACTCATGTAAGTAACGTACACCCCTGAGTGTACATTATTGTGCGCCACAGCATGTCGCCTGGATGGACAAAGTCTGCTGTGGAGTCAGGACCATGAACAAACATCTGGCTGGATGGATGGTAGACAGTTCAGATCCATACACGCTATAGACAGTTGATAATGGGACCCACACCATTGCCTAGGAGTCAGCCTTGGGATACTTACTGCTTTGTGCCTGCAGCAGCAGTTCCAATGGAAATGGCTGCCAAAAAGGCAATTCACTTCTGAAAACACCCTCTTTAAGATGAGAGTAATTTGTCTGAAAGGCAGAATCAATAAAGACTTTTTCCATAATCTTCTGAATAAAAGCAGGTATCTAACAGGGGTCTTCCTGTGGGTGGTTTCTGCTTTTTATCCAAATTCTGATGCCAATTATCCCTCTTTTTTCCTTACACTGGTGTCTGTACAGCCATGTTTTGATCTCCTTACTTGTAAAAAGAATGACTTCAAGTCTGGTAACTTAAACATGTCATGTGAATGCCCAGGGAGATACAGTTTAAATTGTCCCCTGGGTTTGCAGGAACAGAGAAGTATTTATCATGTCTGCTTGTAGCCTGATAAAAAAATTAAACTTCACTATCATTTGGGGTATAATTTTAGTTTAGGATAGTTATCACAAACAGCTCTCTGGTCTTAAAGCATTCTCCCCCTCCAAAAAAAAATAAAATCTACATGGGGCCAAAATACAGCCTGAGGTGAGACACTCATTTCTGCATTACGAGCTTGCATGAGGTGAGGCTCAGCCCTATTTTAGAAGATACAGACAGTCAAAACTAGTGAGGTGCAGAGACTGCTGCAGTCTCAAAAACGGAGCAGAAACCCAGCCGCTCCTTGGTACTGTCATTGCCAAAGACAGGAGTTTTCCTTCTCCTTGCAAAAGAGAGAGACTGTGGTTGAGTGTTCTGTGCATGGACTTTCACAATTTGGTGGTTGCTGCTCCAGTTTCTCTTGCCACAAAACCTTTGAATGACCACATATAGTCCTCTTCCTTCCTCTCTGCTCACAACCAATTTTCTCTCTCAGGCAAAATGCTATTGAATTATCAACAAGGATTAAAGAAGAAATTCTTCCCTATGAGGGTGGTGAGACACTGGCACAGGTTGCTCAGAGAGGTTGTGGATGTCCCCTCCCTGAAAGTGTTCAAGGCCAGGTTGGACGGGGTTTTGGCCCACCTGGTCTAGTGGAAAGTGCCCCTGCCCATGGCAGGGGGGTTGGGACTGGGTGATCTTTAAGGTCCCTTCCAACCCAAACCATTCTGTGATTCTGTGACACTGTGGATTGTTATACTTCTTCCACCACAGAGCACCACAAGCCCTTTTCTCCATTATAACAGTGTTTCTCCTGAGCAATTCCAGCAGAGTTACACCAGACTAGATGCGAGGTAATGGAGTAGAGAGTCAGACCAGAAATTGTCATTACAGGACACAGACAGATGCATTATCAGACAAGTGTATCTCATAGCTTCTGGGAGAAGGAATGGCATGAAAGTATTACACAAGCAGTGATGAGATAAGAAAGATTCGCCCAAAACTTGTATATGTTCTTCAACAATATGGACTAGGATCTCAGTTCAGATAGGCCAGGAAGGAGCTTTCCATGAGCTGTGACATAAGCGATGGTGGTCATCCTGGCTCAATCATAGGTTCCTCTTTTGTCTTGAGAATATGTCAGTTATCGGAGTTAAGTTAGAAAAACCCTTGGAGCTTTCCCTCTATTCCTCACTGTACTTTATATTGTGCTCAGTAAGACAGCTGAAAATGAGATGCAAATGGAGGCATTATGTAAACTGCATGATAATTATTTTTCCTTAGCATGGCAGACCTAATCATTATCTCCTTTGCTCCAGTCCTGTTAGGTTTTGGTTATTGCTTGTGTGGCTTGCAGGTCCAGCAAGCAAGCTGCTTTGAGGGAGAAATGAATAAAAAATGCTTTATTAGACATATCAACATTACCAGCATTGGAGAATAAGAAAAATGCCGGACTCGGTAGGCTGATTTTAAAACTGATAATGAAACCTGGTAATTTTGAAAAAATCCGAAATTTTGAAATATTTAATCAGCTATAATTTGACGGACTTTTCTCCTCTATGCTAAAATTATCTGTATGCAGCATAACATAGAAAGACGTGCACAACTTAGATCCCATGTTAGGTTTCTGGGGCTGAATCTAAGCAGTACAGCATGGAGATATTCTGTGGGGATTCGGAAGGATTTCCTGTGAGGAAATCGGCATGTGAGCAATCCTGCATATGAGCAAGACTGGCAAAGCCTCAGCTTCGACAAGGATGTGATGAGGAGACGACCCTGAAAGAATGAGGAAGAACCCAGGAAGATAAACAATTCAGGGTGTGGGTCTGGGCACAGAAAAAAGTTTGTACAATGTCGATGTGGCAGTTCTCATCCAATCAGAAGAGAGCTTAAGGAGCATGTGCAAAGCTAACTGTCCAATCAGAAAGAATTATACCATGTGATTGTATCATGTGATTTTCACCTGCATTATAAAAGGCCTGCTCCACCATAATAAAATTGGCATTGCATAATCACAGCGTGATCGTCCGCATGTCCATTTCTCCCGCAATATTCCATGCCTCATTTGATTCAGAAACTATATTTTTTAATGTGGAGAACACAGGTCTAGGAACTGGGTCAGCCATTCCTGAGTGTGCCACCTATACAGTTCATAAAACAAGGTGGCAATCTTTTTCTCCGTCACTTTTATTAAGATAAATTTTGGTACTTTTTAGCTAAATGCCTCAAATATGAGTAAAACATTTTTCTTAGCAGTGCCTCTGGCTTTTCTACAGGAAACTTATGAAAATCAAGAAAAATTAGCTCAAAATATGGTACGTCCCAAAACAAGCTGACCTCTGCCCCTGGTCCTGCTGCTGCTTCCCAGGAATGATTGGGAATGGGTGTGCGAACAGAAGTCGGGTCCAAGCAACTATGCAGCTGCCTGCAGTTCAGAGATGTGAATCCAGCTCTCACCAGCACAGACCTCAAGTGCCGTCTGTCTGCTTGGGGCAGGTGTACTTGAATGGTGGTCAAAATGTGGAATTGCAGTAGCGAGGCAGATCTGTTTCGTGACAGAAGAAGAGATGTATCTGGCAGATCACATTTTAATGGGCAATTTGGGCATTGAAGTGACAAGACGGCAGAGGAGTGTCAAGGCAAAGGCTCCCAGGGGTCCTGTGGTTGCTTTTAAGAAAGTTTACTGTGGACTACAAGTCTAAAAATCACATGTTTAAAGCCAAGCCAGGTGCCCTAGAGACTCTCCAGTCTGCTCTGGTTTTGCTCAGTGTAGTTCTGAATTGCTTTCATGATGCAGGTAGAGAAAACATAGAGGGAAATGAGGAGCCTAAACCACTTGTGGATGTGAACTTAGTTGTAAGTGTCAAGAAACTGAGTAGCTTAAAGGTTACAAAATGAGAAAAATATACACATACAACGTGCTGTGAGAAACCGTTAAAAGCATCAGGATACAGGCAACATTTTCCTGGGGAAAGGGCAATTCTGTGAAGATCAAACATTTATTCCCCGTCTCCATGTCCATCATTATGTATTCTGTAATGCAGGCTGAAATAAAAGTATATGGTGAGGACTATGCCGCATACCGGAGCCCTCTGTTGACCAAAGTTTGTATTTCATTAAGCAGCAACGGGAAAGGCCATTAAGCAGGCTGGATGAACACTGGCTGGTCCGCTAAAGTTCTTGTTGATACAGACCTTCATTTGACTTTCAGACTAACTTTTGCTGTTGTTGTTTGTTTGGGGAATGGGGCTTTTTTAAAAATTAAAATGACCTATGAATATGTACCAGCGTTCAAACCCCTTTCCCCTTAATCTGTAATTCTGTAATCCTCTGAGAAAAGAATCAAGTTTAAGTGCAGCTTGAGGCAGCACATACTGATGTTAAAGCAGAAATTTTTTGCTTTGGGTGAGGCTGGCTGTGCTTCAAAAGCATTTTGCCCTGCTTGCCAGACACTGGGTCTGGCACGGTTCCTTTCTCACCAGCTTTCTGCCACTCTGGGGCTGAGCTGGCTGCAGGTTCCCTCCCCGTCTTTACTGGTTTCATAAAAAAAGAAGACTGCACTGAGTTTTTTTACCTGAGGAATTGCATGTTGCAGATTGGGACTCTGCAAGGAGGTGGGTGATGCAGCAAGCACATCTCTGCTTCTCCCAGTTAACTCTCTTGATTACTCATCCTCTCTACTATCCCATGGTCTGGGATGCCTCCGGCATGGTGGGTCTCTTAAGGGGTGGAGAGAATAAAGACCCCACTATCTCTAAAACCAACAGAACTGGAAGAGGTCACTGGAAAAGTGCTAAGGAAAAGGTAACAGATGTGGACCTCGCTGTTGAAATCTCGGGTGCGGTGACCTCTGTGCTGACTCTTCTCACTGACAGCCTGACGTAGCCAGCGAGGTGACTCCAGAGGGACCTCTCTGCCTGAGGGCATCAGAGCCCAGCTGGGAGATAAACAAGGATCAGGAGCATGTTTTTTACACCACAGAACATGCTGTTTCTCAAGTATATCAGTTCTGCTTTACACCTTTTGTACAATTATTGTGGATGAAAAGAGTTATCTTTTACATGATCCAGCTAGGAGAGCTGATCTCTCTGAGACAAGAGGCTGGAACTAGGAGAAATTTGGTCTTATGCAGCAGCATCAGGTGTCTTTTTTGCCATTTTTTGTGTCCGAGACCTGAGGTTGGTGAAACACATATTTGGCCAGTTCTGAGGCCATCTGGTCCAAGAGAATAGGAAAAGGCAGCTGATAATTACAGATATTTTGTCCCACATGATCTATCCTACTCCTCTTCTTTGCAGGAAAAGAGAATAAATTAGTACTAATGTTTTTCTTGAGCCAGACACGTTAAAACAGGCTTTGACATTTTGTACCTGTTTAGTACATTATATTTTCTGATACAGTGTGGTTAAAATAAGAATAATATTATGGAAAGTAATCACTCCTCCCCAGCAGCCCTGGATTTTGACTTGCGACATTAAAACAACAATCAGCCCTTTCTTGCATCCTAAAATGAGTGATAATTACATATTATTTTTCACAATAATCTGCTGTTTAGAACGCCTGCAGTGTGAGCTGACTCTACGTATAGATGAGACAGAGTCAGAGGATAATTCATCTGCAGTTACTATTTAAAATTATCATAAATCAGTTAAGAGCACAGCCAAACCACCTAAATATTCTTTCTGTTTTCTTAATAGTGTTTAATTTAATTAGCAATCATACCCAGGATTATTTTGTTTTCTGGGGTTTTGTGAGCCTCCAATTTTTAAGCCAATTTTAAGCCAATTGTTAAGAGGCTCTCATTTAGTAAGTGTATTTGCATGCAAAATATTGTTACCGCAGCAACTCAGAAACTAAGTCCAAGTTTCTCCAGTGTTGGACTGTGGGTTGGTGTTGGGTTTTTTTGTTTGTTTGGTTGTTTTTTTTTTTAATTGCACATTTTTTAGTAATGTTTTCTCTCTACTTTATCTCCAAAAAACCAATAAACTTTCCATAAAATCTTCACTGAAATTGGAACATCGCAACAAAATAAGTACTGAGATGGGTTTTTTTCTGAGATAGAAGGTGGCTTAAAGAAAATCAAGGATTTTGTTAGATCATTTCTTTCTCCTTTATGCATTTATTTTTTATTTCATAGCAACTTTTTACTTCCATTTCAGACAGCCAAGACTGAATGTTGTGTGGACATTATCTACTGTTGTGAAAGACAGTGAGAGTTTTACTGGTCACATAAATAAAACATGAAGAAGCGGCAGAATAACCTTCAGCAGGTCTGTGTCGGGCCCTAAAAGATGCTATTTGGCCTTGATCACCCTGACAAGCCTCAGCTGGGACCTCTGTATATGTCTCCTGACCCCACCTCTCATCTATCAGCTCAAAAGCTGTGTTTAAGCCCAGCTCTTGGTTGATCTGTTGCAGCTATGTTTGTTTTTAGCCCTGCTCCTTTTTTATTCTGTGGGCTCTGGGTACACAGTATAGCATTAATTCCAGTTCTGTCCCTGGCTGTGTTGTCTGCTGCTCCTGTGTTCCGCTCTGTGCATCCAGGCATAGAGGCAGAAATTGTTTTGTTTGTTTGTTTTGGGAGTAGAAAGGTTTGGTTCTGTGCACCTTCATGTTGATGCGTTTAACCTTAGATTTGGTACATTTGTTGGTCTTCACAGAAGTGTTATGGGATAGAGAAAGTGAACCACGTGGAAGATTGAATGAACTAAATATTTGGATGGAAAGTGTAACTCTTTAAAAACAGAAAAGGTGGGATCCAAAGTTTGTTTATAAGGTGAGAGCATAAGGGGGAAAATCTTAAAGGTTGACTTAAAAGAGAAGCTCAAATGCTGTTGGAGGTTTACAGTATGATAGGTGTCCCATAATAGATCCCTTCCCTCACTACTGTCTATGAATCTATGGGTGGCATGCAGCTAAGGTTCAGGATGGGGAAAATACCAGGACCTGCTGATCTAAAAGTGCCCTACAAACCTTAGGCTACTTATACCTTAAGAGCACACAAGATTTCAAGGGCTGAATGAAGGTTTTTCTAGTAAAGAGAGTGTCTGAGATGATAGCATTCAGTGTTGTATTAGTTGAACTACTCCAGTGAAACTTAGGGAAGAAAAATTAAATGCAGCCTACATTTGTTACAGTCTGTAAAACTGAGCTCCTTAAGCTTCTTTGGAGTCTTCTGAAAGAAGCCATCAACCTCAAGTTATCATGTCTTTTACTAATTTGGCTTTATGCTATCAAGTATCTGAAAAGCACAATCATCGTAGTTGTTTCTGTGAGCATCTGCTCCTAAAATTTAGTGTTTCTCGTCTACTGTAAATTAGCTAAGCAGACACATTCTGTTACTTGGTTTTGGTTCAGAACAATAATTGTTATAAGAAAAAGGAGAGCTGTTCCTAAACTCTCTTCCAAACAATGGAGGTGTCAAAAGCAATGAAGCTTGCTCAGGGTGCAAATCTTGATCCCGCCCATCTAAGCAAAATTTGATAGCTCTTTGGTGTTCATGACAATGTCTCCATTTCATGACAATAAACTTCTCAGAAGAAGGCTGAGATTGGCTCTTGGGGCATGGGGGAAAAGAAGGGTTTACAGGGTAGAAATTCTGTCTGCATCATGAAACTCTTCAACTTTTGAATTTTGGTTGAGTTCTGGATTAAAGACCCTTACCCTCTCCTGTTTTGATATTCACCAATAATGAGGAAAAAAAATCATGAGATTGCATTTTTTTTTTTTTGAGGTGTTGCAGATTAAAAATTAATGATGAACCAAGTTGAAAGATGTATTTTGTCCAGAAAATGTTAAGATGAGGCATTTTGGAAACCACTGACAATCCTTTTCCAAGTTTGTACTTCAAAAAGACAAGAAAGCCAACATATGGTTTGCTTTGGTAGATTGTTTTTTTCCAGCAAATGGTCCTAATGAGGTGTTTTCTGAGGTAGGAAACTAGGAACTAGTCCTAGCTAGGAAAGTAGTTCCTAGTCCTAGGAACTGGTACCACTGGGGTACCACGCTGGCCTCTAGCTGAGAAGCAAAAAGTGGAACCTCTGAGGAACTCTAGCTGCCATAATAATCTCTGAGGTCCTGTAGCAGAAAATTCAAATTGGTTTACATTGGTACAAAGCCTGGCTTTAATTTCTGTAAAAGCCTGGGGAGGCAGAATGACCTTTTTAAAATAACTCCTTGTGACTGAACTCTTCAAAGGACAATAGCCAGGAAAATGTAGAACAGGCTCTTCAAAAAGTTCCAGTTTAGAAACGGTTACTTCTTTCTCACACAAGTGACTGTGCAGAGCCATAGAGAATTGAGCACTTATTGAAGCCAACATGAAAGAACTGCGAAGAGGTTTGCAGTGTTTCACTGGACTAAGAAACACTTTTTTTTTTTTTTTTTTTTGTTACAAGTGTATAATGAAGCAGGTTGTTCCGTGGGAAGTGTAATTAATGAAGTGAGGTTTTCTATGTATCTGTGTCCTGTGATTGAGGGAATTTGAGAAGACGTGAGCTGTGAGTTTTCCTGTGAGGGAGCACTAATGGAGCGTTTCTCCTCTGCCTCACCTTCTTATTTCACAACATTTTAGGGAGCTGAATCTGTGTGAGAGATATATCATTTAGCCACGCTTGAGAAGTTTTAAAATCATTGGGAAGAATAGGTACAAACAGAAATACTGGCTGCCTGTAAGAGAGCCCATGGTGCTACTGAACAGCCCAGGCTCCTCGCTCTTGTGCAGGCTGGACACTGCACAAGCTGACATTAATATGTCAGTGTTAAACTTCTCTGAGGAAAGACGGAATAGCAACAAGAGGTTCACTGACAGTCCTTTGTATGACAAACTGTACAAATATATAAATCAATTGTCCTTGTTCTAAGAGCCTACTTGTCTGATGCACACAGCTCTGGGAGGCTAAGCAGGATTTCACCCCTCCATGATCCCTCTGCCATGCTCCTCCTCACATCTCTGCTGCAGCTTTCTCTAGGTCTTCATGTCCAAGCATCAGGCAGCAAACCCCACACAGGAGCTGCAGATGAAACTAGGTAATGCTTGGTGGTTCAGGCAAAACACAAACACTGCAGTGCAACTGACAGCAGCTTTCAGGGGCTGTACTCTCTGTCTTCAGAAGGGATGTAAATACATATTGTGTGTCAATTCTTCCACCTTTCACATGCATGGGACACAGAAGTTTCTTTGTACAAGGAGTTGCAGATATTGCAACCTCTGTCTGGTTAGGGTTTTTTGGCATGAGCAGGTGCTATGTTTTGCAGGAAGTCATAAAAATTTTTAGGGTGCCTCATTCATCTGTTTTGATATTGTTATACAAGAGCATTGTGATGTTCTGTACTGGCAGCAGTAGAAAAAGTGAATGGTGGAGTGACACAGTTGCTTTATCTCCAATTGTGAAACCTTCTCATGTGTTCTTTCTTCAGATGAAATAAGTATCTTACTTAAATGCAGTCAGTTGGGCAGAAACAAATGGTTATCAATATAATACAGCTGGCTTTTTTTCCCCTCCTTTTAGCTAGTTTCTATAATGAAAATGTCCTTTTGCATAGCAGTGACTGTGAAAAAATGTTGCTGATGAGCACTTGAACGGGGAATGATTTGCCAGAGTGATCCAAATGGAAAGTCGAGTGCCAGCTCTGGAGTTATGGATTAGGGTTCGTGGCCTTAAAGGCCTGTTCCTGTGACATTGGAAACCCTGAATGACAGGCAAGATAGATACTGTAACAGAGTTATACACCAGAGGGTCTTTTAAGAGACTGATCTGAAGACTGTTGAGTAAATGGATTGTTCTATTTTATGGCTAAACTGTCACTATGGAGATTTGATGTAAAGGAAAAGCAATTCTAGCCTTTTGCTGCTTGTGCATCTCTGTCCTCTTTCTGTGTTAGCAGGTCCTTGACAGTACAGTTGATGCCACAAGTTTGTCCACTGGCATGTATTCAACTTGTCTGTCAGGTGGGGGTTTTTTGTTTGTTTGGGGTTTTTCTTTTTTTTTTTTTTTCTTTATTTCCCCCCCTGGTGTTGCATAAAGGATTTTCAACAAGGGCCAGGATAGACCTAGATTTCTGTACAAAGGCTCTGAGATTTCTCTCTATTGTTCACCATTGTATTAAATGTGTGCTCGTGACTGATAAAGCTCACGCAGTCCTCGGTCAGACCTAATTCCTCCCAGCTTTTTCTCCTCTCTAGAAGAGTTTTCTATATTGAGAGAAGCCATCACCTATCCAGACAACTATCTACATTATTTTGAAAAAAGTATGACTCTCCTCCTGGTGCAGAAGTTTCTCTTCTACTCCTTCCCTCATTATCTATTGACTTTAAAACAGTTTTCATGTTTCCAGTCTGGCAAGCTTTTTGAGGCTATTTGGAGGAGATAGCTACTTGCTGACTTTGCATTTTTTTCCATTCTAATTTCTAGAACCTTTTCCAAGAGATCCCCTTTTCTGGGGATCTTCAACATTCATTTCAGTTTCCAGACTGAAGGAGGAGGATCAAGCAGGAGGTACCTTTGCCTCTCACCCTAAGTGCTTTTGTGTTCTGGTCAGCTCCAGAGAAGTTTCCTCTATGAAATTCACAAAGCAAAGCTCTCTCTTTTATCAGTCTCTTTAAAAATGTGGACTTGAGGTTATTTTTTTTCACCTCACATTCATGTAACTACAAATATAAGCAGTTTCTGTTAGTTGCTGTTGGATCCAATATCCCAACAGACATGAGGCTGCTTGCAGCTCCATGTCTTCAGGTCCAACCAGCAGTGAGGCTGGAGGTGTACTCACAAAAATTTAATTTAATTTATATTTTCCATGTTCAAAATAATTTCTTTACTGGTTTAAAACATGGTGAATATGATGATAATATATATTTGCTTTACTCATCTGTGAGGTTAAAAGAATGCGGAGGAAGAATAGAAAGCCAATGGAACTTGACAAAGAGACCAGGAGGAATAATGAGGCAGAGTGAGGCATGAGGCAGAAGGCATATATATAGTAATTAATCATAAGAGTTTATATGCTTTCTGAAGCTGTTGACGTGTTTGGTCCACAGAGGAATTTAACAGCATCTTCATTAACTAATGGGATCTTTCTCCAACCAGGCTGACCCCATTTTTAAGTCTGTAACAACATTTCATTCCTGCCTCAGGTGTTTTTGAGAATCGTTCACACCAGAGTAAAATTCAGGAGACCAGCAGTGCCTGCAGATTTAATATCATCCATTGCTCTGTGTGGTGTAAGAGCAGTTGTTTCGTTTATGCATATGTGAATACTAAGCCAGTTTTATTAGCTACCTGATTAGGTTCCCATTAAGAACAAAGTCTATGTTTTTATATTCAAAATGAAATGTGTTTTCCTAGCAATTCAGATTAGACAGACTGCATTTCTTCCATTGGTGTTTGAAAGTATCCAGTTCAGATCACTATTTCTTTTTACCTCCTCAGACAAACCCTAATCATTGTGACAGTTCAGATTGAGCCCTGTGAGCCATGAAAATGCCAAGGGACAGATTGCCTTTTTCTCTTTCCAAGAGCAGTCTGCTCTCACCCAGCAAAAAACAATTTAGTGTGTTAAGGAGCTAAGGGAAACATGCAGTTTTTGAAAGACTGGCATTAAAAATTATGCTTGTGATTTCATGCCGAATAACTTATCTGGTATACAGAGGCAGGGCTCATTAAAATATGAATTTCTAACATGGTATATATGGATCTTTGGTTTTATTTAAAAAAAAAAAAAAAGTCAGGTAAAACCCAACCTCCAGTGTGTAGCGTTTCCCCACAGAGAGCAATGGTTGTGCACATGAGAAGGCAATGCAACTACTCAATTCTCAAGCTGTGCACTTGCTAGAAATGGGCAAATATTGAAAAGACATTGTAGTGATCCAAATGATGTGTTTGTAGAGGAGTAAAAGAGAAGATTCTATGTAGTTTTTAAGAGACATTTGGTTACCATTTATATATATTAGGTTTTCAGCTGTGGTTACCACGGGCTCTTCACGGAGTCAGCACTAGACATACACCGTAGATGTGAGTGAGGGAGCTGGAATGGGAATGTAAATAGAGAGTCATATTTATATTGTGAGACACTTGTCTTTTCATGTAGTCTGCTTGCATGCAATAAATAGCATTTTTGGTGTGTGAACAAATGTGTTTTCCAAAAAATTAGGACTTGTAGAAGATTTCATTTTATACCTACTAGCAAACTCCACCACATTGTAGGCCAAGTAATGTATCAGACAAGCTAAAAGCATAAGGAAAAGAAGTGATGCCACACTGGTTAGAACTTTATTTTTGTTTTATGAACCTCTAGAAGCTATATGGAAGGAAAATAATGTCCAGGGAGGAAAAAAAAATACATGCCTGTGGTTCAAATAATCAGAAGAGAAAAATCCTAATTGAAATTGCATTATTTCCTTGCTCTCTTAGCATCTACTTACCAAAAGGAAAATCTCTTGATGGTGTGAAATCTGTGGATAAACATACTTTGCACATGAACATCTATGAACCAGATCCTGAGAGGGATGGCTGAAGTTAGTTAAAACTCTCTTTGATTTCACTTGGAGTGGGATTAACTTAGTAAGAAGAAGCAAATCTCTGAGTGTTCTGAAGTCCCTCCAAAACCCCAGTGATCAGGGGAACATAATTGTAAATGCCGAAAAACAAACATTTTAAGATTTGGCCAATATAATTGATTTATCCTGCATGAAATAATTCTTGTATTCATGAAGATCTAATCTCATGTTTATCTCACTTTGGTTTCCTTTCATTAAGATGAAGATAGTAGTTGTACCCAAAGAAAGACATTGATTTAGGAGAAAACTTAGTCATTCATGACATTCACCAAAAAAAATATTACAGGTTACTCTGCTTCAGAAAATGACACTGGAGAAACTGAATATCCCCATCTAAATCTTGTTTCCATGTTACAGTTTCTGTATCAGAAACAGCTGTGGATTGTCAGCCCCACAATATGGATTTGCAGAAAATTGGTGTGGGAGCAGTGCCAGTGAAAGCTGCAGTCAGTTTGGGATAGTTTCTTCATTAATTCATGATGATGATAGGAACCCTAGAGCAAGTATGCAAAAGAAATTCTGTAAAGAGGAACCAAATAAATGACAATGTTTTATTTTCACATGAAACACAGTTCTTAGCATAAATAACTCTCTGATGTGTTCACTGAAACTGTAGTAGCAGTGAGGATCCCGTTCGCAGGCCAGACTCATGCTTGGAGCTATCTAAACACGGTGCAGAGGTCACTGTACCATAGTGTCACCCTAAATACTTTGCCTGTTTAATCTCCTTTCCCTATGAGGCATTTCAGTAACCCAGTTCTACTGGCAAAAAGTGCTCGCAGAAGGCAAATTTTGAAGTCATGCATTCAAGTTGTCATGGAAACCGCCCTTTAAATTTTTATGCACAATTATTCTTGATAGAGGCATATGCTAATCCAATCAGAGCTGAGGAAAAATGTTGTGTGGACTATCTGGCCTGCCACAGGCCATTAGTCTTGAAGCTTGAACACATGCAATGAACCCATGGGGATAAAACAATAAAACAACTGTTCAGGAAAGAGTTATGTGTACGGTGAATTGACTATCAGCTCTGGATGGGTGCAGAAGCTCTTGTGATGTGCTCCAGGGTAACCTTGTTCTGCTGCTGAAGTCACAGCGCCATGATGTCAGCGACGACACCCCCTTTCTGCAAAGAGCATCGTAGCCATTGCGAGTCTCTGTGCTCCCCGAGGCTGTTGGCAACTTTGTCCCCACAGCACCCGTGAAGAGATTGGCATCAAGTCACCCAGGAATCAGGGTCACCCCGGGCAGTGGGATCCCTGCCTTCCCAGCCACGCAGAGATGGTGCATTTTCTTTTTCAGTGGGGGAAATGTGATTTTGTACAAGTTTGATTATTCCTCAAGGAGATTTCAGTAACTTTGCCTAAGATTAGGGCCATTAAAACCACGATAACAGTGAATTGGTTTCCGCTCATCATTTTGAGAGGTTCCTGCCTTGCTGTTTGGTCAATGCTTGGCTCAGACCATCAGTGGAGCAGAAGGGGTAGAAGAACATGCAGCTGAGGAGGGGTTCAGGAGAAAGCAACTCACACGTTCAGGACCACTGTACATCATAGATGTGCTTTAGAAGGGTCCTACTTCCAGTTTCTCCTTCATGTTCTCTTATTTATTTACCAATGATTCTTCAGGTTTAGATTGCAGATAGAAATGGATTTTTTTTTTTTTTTTTTACTTTTTTCACCCCATTATGGATACTAATTTTGTTCTGTGGGCACAGAACACTGACATAGTATTAAGAACATCAGAAGTGTTGTATCATTACTTTTCTCCCAGTCCAACAGAGCTTAATGTACAGTGCTGCATGCTGCTTTCCCTGCCCAGCCCAAGTGGCCACTCGCTCATTACTGTGATTTCAAGGCCAGTCACAGAAATCCCTGCTGAGTGTTGCTGCACAGACACAGGGTAACTCCTGAACAAGGATGCTCAGGCACCAGGAATGGTGCTGGCACACGTGCTGTCCGTGCTTAGTTCAAGGGCATGCAAGACTCATAAAAGTTGTGTTCAGGGATATAAAATTCAGGTGCTGATTAACCCCATTCTTCCCAGGGAAGATGGTGTCCCTGAATGAACTTTTGTCTTCATTCTGTTTGATTCTGCGTGCATTAGAGAGTCTGATGTAAATCTGTTACATCTGGGTTTTGGGTTGGGATTGTTTGTTGCCTCTTTAACCTGTCTAGAGGATAAGGAAGGGAAGAAAAGAAGACTTAAATTTTATGCTTTAAGCTAAGAAATAATTAAATCAAAGTTGATGTCCAAACCAGACCTCTCTAAGATTGGGGATGAGGGTGGTTGGAGGGGGAAGGAGGGGAAGGTGTTAAGAAAGCATTTGGGTTTATGTTAAGAAAGAATAAATGATCAGGTTCAAATTTAATTTAAACCAGAGCTTTATGGGTTGCAAGGCCACAACATTTACATTTATATGTGAATACATATAAACACTATAACAGATGGCTAAATGACAAAATAGAGTCAAAGCGAGAAAGAATTTCGCAAGTGCAGAGTGCAGAAACCTTCAGAGAAGGGAAAAATTCCTGACCAGGACAAAGGAACGAGCACAGCCAGACTTGGGAGGGGATCAGACACAAGGAAATTAATTAATTGCCTGAAAAAAAAACAAATCAGGTGGCAAGACGGGGGTGGTAAAATCAGTGAACTAAAAGGTAAAAAAAATCAGTGCAAACCAAGAAGAAATGAGTCATAGCTGTGGAGGAGGGTAACACCAAGGAGGACCTTCAGCCGATTCCAGCAGGTGAGCAGTGTCCTGTTTAGCAGTGTCGGCTGCTGCTGCTCCAGACCATGCAAGGGATCTGCCTACGATGGATGGCACATGTGTACGTGCAATGCGCTCATCAGCTCATTTGTGGTGTGCAAACCCATTCTGATGACACATGTTACATGCTTGATGCTGTCTTTATAGTCTACACCACTCAAATTCAGAAAACAAGCAAAAAAAATAAATCTCTCTAATAAAGATTTTGTCTTCTTTTTCTTTCCTGTAATTGCATTTTCAGTCATCCATAATCTGGCCTTAAAGGACATTCTTTTATAAATTTATCCAATTTCCACATAAAGCAGTGGGAAATTAATGCTTACAACATTGTATTATATCCCAAGCAACACTAATTTTGGGAGGAAAGACATATCCCTCGGTTAGTAGTTAGGTCAGTCGCATTATGGTTGTTGCGATTGTTCTTAATTTTTGTCCTGTTATGCCCTTGTAGTTCCCAAAGCTCCAGTCAGACATAGAGATCCACTGTGTGCATAACCATGAACTGAAACATTAATTTGTTTCTCTAACTTTTCTACATTTACAGGTGAGGGGGTTTTGTGCTGAATTCTGGCCAAATTAGCGAGAAAAACTTGAAAGGATTCCTGAAGCCTTATAGGAAGCAGGTCATTTTTGGCCAGGCAGGCAGGAGAGGCAGCAGTGTGCTCATGCTTGAGTCTGTCCTGGACAACCCCCATCCTTTCCAGAGCTGGATGGCTGGGAGGGAAAGTGAAGGATCACACTGACTGAAGAGAGTATTCCCCAAGCTTGGCTTCCTGTACCCATGGAAAGGAGACTCCATTCTCTATGACTCTGAAGTGGACAACCGTTCTCAGAAAGTCATCGCTGCTTGAATCTGCAGCAAGTGGAGTAGAGAGGGACATGTAATAACCCCTGTCTAGCTCTCCCAAATATCACTCCCGTATGGCTCGCGGGCGGTGGCTCTTCAGTTTCTTCTCTTCCTATGCCACAAGTACACAGGTCAAACTTTACCTTTGCAGACCATGAATGTACACAGTAAGTGCTCAATGATATACTCAAAATTTGATTATTTTCTAAAAAAACAGTCACTTGGAGATTCTTAAATATTTAACAAATGCTCAAATGTTGAGACACATAAAATCATCAGCCATTTTTGAAAATGTAAGTGGGAATACAGGTTGGAGATTTTGTCCTATTCAAAATATCATGACTGAAGTAAACAGACATTTAGTTAACTGGTAGGAAGATACATGGAGGGAGCAACTCGGCAGCTTTCATCTCTCCATGCACTGGAGACATAAGGGTCAGCTACACTCCACTCTGGACATCATTTTTTCCCAGTGAAGCAGGTCACTAGTGTGTAATCAGTCCTCATTACTGTGCATAATAGTATGAGCAAACAAAGCCCTGCAGAGGAATAGGCATGTCCTGCAAGTCTTTAAATCACTGTATCATGTGAAAGAAATGAATGCAGAATAGTATTGACACAGAGAACTTCTCGAATATACTGGCTTTAAAGTGATGCAGTGTGGCATCAGGCCCTGTGCTAGTGAGATCCACTCTACCCTATCTAATTCATCTAACTTCATTGTAATATTCATATTAGTGTGTCTGACTAAAATCTCTCAGCCATCAAAACTCAATAAAACACCTATAGCTCGTGTGTGAACAATGGCCTGGTGTTGAGCTTGATGGGCATCACTGTGAGGTCTTTTTTGGTAGTACCCTTCTGTGCCCTCCTCACAAAACATGAATTTGTGGCCGTTGGGACTTAGTGTCTTTGTTAATGTTTGCACAAATTTCTCTATGGCCAAAAAAGGTTCAAACTTAGAATAAAAGAGCAAACTTAGAATACAATAGCCATGCACTGTAATAAATGGTAGATTTATAATACTGAGATATTTTTTGAGGTCAGCATTTGTTTATTCAGTTCTATTTATTTGCTTATTATTTGGATTTGGAATATAATGGGATTCATGTCAAAGCATAAATCCGTTATTGGCATGATTTGTGTGACAGAAAGATATTTCCTGAAGCAAAGTGGAGTTCAACACAATGTACATTTCTACACAGTGTACAACATCTATACACATAATTTTCTGTTTAGATGGCAAGTAACTTATACCATTCCGTTAGGTTAATTTTCCTTGGACTCTATATAGCATAACCCATCTTTTCATATTTTCCTTTGCTGGCTGAGAATTGTGACTTGGTAATTCAGGAAGCGTACTCTCAAAAAAACCTCTGAAATTAAGACCAATTGTGTTGAACAGAGCAGTTAAAGCCTGAGACAAAAAATTGCCACCAGTCTTTTTTAAATATCAGTTGCTTTAAATTGACATAAACTTGCCTTCACAGACTTGTTCTATGTTGAATAAGAGATTTCTCCTCCATTGTGTTCTGGGTGAAAATGCCTACTTTCTCAGACCTTTCCCTATCCTAAAAGTCTTCCTTCTCTTCATAGCTACATAGTCAAAACTTATCCTTCTGAAAGCTGCTGTAATACAGGGATTTAAACAGAAACATTTTGTCTGAGGAGCAAATAAGAGAAGATTCTGCTTTTCATCTCCATCTTCTGAAACAACAACAGGCTTTCCCAGTGTTTCTGAGATTACTTGTTATAACATCTCTTTTCAGGCTTCAGTCCCAGACCCACAGGACTGCTAGGGTCCTGTCATGGTGTGACAGGGTAATCAGGTAATCACTCTTTTAGTGAGAGGATCCGAGCGTGTGGGAAGGACTGCATTCCCCATTCAGCTCCTCAGCAGCTGTTTACAGTAGTAACTTTAATTGCAGGAAAACTCTAGCCTTATTGATTCTGACAGTGCTGAGTTCTTTTGTGCCCGAGACATGGCAGAGTCCCCAGGTTTCAGCAGGTGAGTTACGGCTCCTACAGCTCAGGTGGGAAGTCTGTGCCTCCCCCAGCAAGTGTTGGAGGGGAGCGCATGGAGCAAACAGGTCTGAGGGAGCTGCACCTCCACATGACAGATCCTCCAGGGCATCATCCTTTAGACTGGCTACAGTCCAGTCCTGCAGGCTGAGTCTACTAGCAGGTGAAGCATTTTTGACATGCTTCTGGAGGTTAGTGTCATCTGGAGGAAAGCCAGTTCACATGCTCTGAGACTGCTTTGTGATGTGAATGGAGGCAATACAGAGATTTCCTACAGAAATGCTTTTCCAACCCAAAACCACCATGCTGTTACAGTCACACCCCAAGTCTCCTTGCTGGTCTTGCCAATGGCTGGCTTTGAAGTGACAAACGCACGTGTATGCAAGTGTATAGCTACAGAATCAGCTGAGGATTTCATTCCTATGCCAGTGGCTTGTAAAAATAACAAAGTAAATCTGGAACACTGGAATTAAAGAAAAAAGCCCTTTGTAGGAAGTAAGAGGAGCAAATCTTTAGGAAGACAAGTCCGGAACAGGTCAGGTACACATGGAATCCGTTCATCACAAGTTTACCGGGCTGCCAGTTGTCTTTCAAGTTTTATTTATTCCTTTCAAAAGAAGTTATGTACTGACATTTTTATCATCTGCCAAATGTATCTTGTTCTGCTCTTAAAATTCTGCTTACTTTTTTTCTGCTATTCTACATTTCTGATTTTGCAACATATAAGTGTGTTCCTCATTGGCAGCTGTTTTACACCACTGTAGTAACCACGCACACCTCAGGTCTCTGCGCATCTTCCTCCACTGTTCCATGCAGTAATATCCTTACAATTAGATGTATCCTTCCTCATTCAGTTTTCCCCATGAAACGCAGGAATTGCAACATGTTCGGGGAATGTAAAAGCATTTTTTTCAAATTTATTTGATAGTGGTACATAAGTTCATGAATAGCACCCCTTCAAAGTGGATTAAATTATCAACAAGACCACTTGATTAACTGTACTGTTACCGTTATTGTCTATTTTTGCACACATCAAATAATGCTAGGGTAGTTAGACTGAAAAGAGGGAAGTTAAATACATAAAGAAAAGCATCCCTGTATTATCAACACTGTTTTCAGCACAAATCCAAAACATAGCTCCATACTAGCTACTATGAAGAAAATTAACTCTATCCCAGCTAAAACCAGCGCACATACTAAACTAAATTCCATCCCAGCATCACAAACTGGAGATTAAGATGGGCTCACTGATGTGGAGTAAAGAGATAAAATTCAGATTCCTATGCCTTACCACCTATACTGATTTTAAAATCTTGTGCAGGAAAACTCTTAAGAATGGATTTTTCTTGAAGCATTTTTACTAGTTGTAATGTGAAAATATAAGAATGTGTAAACTTGTTTTTGTTAGTCTAGATCTGCTGAAAGCCAGAATTTTAAACTGTATGAAATACAGATACTTTGTTCAGTGGGTTTCTCTTAACAGTACGTGCCTTGTCCTATTCAAGTACAGTGGACTTTATTAGGAATATTAGGAATGGTATATATTAGTTTTATTAGGAATATATTCTTAATGTAGAAATATAATCAGAAATATTCCGATTATTACCTAAATATGAGGAGTTTAGGGACCAGCCACTTGGAAGGATGAGTTTTGTCTCAGGGCTTGTATGCTGACTGGTTTCCTTGCAAAATCTCATGTGCTTTGGAGCTACAAATTAACAGAGGAGGGAACAACTCTCTCTTCATGCTCATGGCACAAGACACAGAACATGTATTTAAGTATTGCCCTGGATTTTGCATCTAACTTCCAGAAATCACCTCACATAACTCATGTATTCTTTGCAGCAGAAACTGGAAAACAAAACAAAACAACCCACAACAAAAAAGCCAAACCAACCCACAAAAAACCTACAAAAAACCCAGTAATAAAACTGTGTTCAAAATCTGAGGTGATTTCTGCTTGAAAGTAAATTACCTCAAGAAAAGTGTTATTCCAAAAGACTTTTTAAATCTAATTTCACTTATGCAGATAAAGTGGATATCTTTTGCTAGGGGATTCACAGCTGTCCAGACTTGGAAACTGAATGGTATGAAATGCAATAGGCCACCACTGTTGAATAGAGGAGTGACCATGTAACATTTGTCTGAAACATCAGATGAGAGGTTGTATCTTCTCTTTCCTGGTCTGATGGCACAGGGCCAATGGGACACTTGCTGCATCATCTACTCTTCATTCAGATCTTTAAAACAGGACTAAAACTAGACCTAAGGGCTCAGTAATAGATCTCATCCCAATTTTTAAGCATGGAAAGTGGCTTGATGATTTATGGAGAGATGACAGAAGAAGGCTAACTTTTAGATATAAGAAATGCCTCTCCCTTAAAATAATTTGGCTCACAGTACATAGATAAAAAAGGAGAAAAGCTGTCTGCCTTTGTATTTCTGGTATTCTCTTACCATGGCTTTAAGAAATCAGTTTGCTAATGTCTTCACTGGATAATAATCACATTCAGATGTTAATGTAAAAGTTGCCTTTTACTGTGAGCTCAAAACTCCTATTGGCTTTCATGAAACATCACCCAGGACACCAGTTTGTGACTGCCAAAATTACATGGTTGAAGGAAAATGACATGAAATATCCAAGTCATTTTCTAACCATCTGTAATGTGGCTTCAGTAACTGGTGTCTTCCAAACACAATGGTAGTGTAATGAGAGGATGCTCTGCTTATTTGGACCTTGGACATGTTTGGACATTTTACTAGATAAATTAAGATTCATAAATATTTAGATTTTCTTCTTTTTTCTTACTCAAACACTTAGCCTACAGCTCTTTGATAATCTAAAAATGATTGCATTCCCAGTTATTTAAGTAAATATTTAACATTTAAAGCAAGCTCATGATGAGGTTGTTTTATGTTTAAGGTAAGGAGCAAAACTAAAATCCTGTTCCTGGTATTTTAGATTAGTTCATTTTGTGAGTGAGAAGCATGAAAAGCTAATTACAGGTGAGCATTACACTTTTATTCAGCATAGAGTATGTTATCGGCAGTTCTCATTTACCTGCAGAAGGAGCCTTAACATAAATTTGACACATGGTAATAACCTGTAGGCATTCAGTCATGGAACACTGAATGCCTGTTCATAGTAGTCCATCTTGAAACCACCGCTTGGTTTCAGTCAGAATTCAATGTTGCTTTTTTCAGTCAGGTGTCTCTTTTGAGTTCAGTGTGATTGCACATGTGAATGAAAATAATTGGGCTTAGCCTCCTGTCAGGTTTTGTCTCATAGCGTTGACAGAGATGCGAAGGTTGTCCTGCTCATAGCTCTGTGCCATTCATCACATGTTTGTGGTTCTGTTCACAACCAACTTCATTTGAGCCAATTTTCTGACCTTTAGATTTCAGTAATGAAAGGCTTCTTACCGTGAATACAATTCTGTAGCCACTTTGTCTTTGTCTTTTCCTCCAACCCATGGAGGTCAGAGAATTCAGAATCTCTAAACACAAGGTGGTTTTAAAGGACTGTGTTGCTCCAAGGTGAAAATGTTTTCTTTGCATTAAGAGGTATACAGGACCAAAGAGTACTGTGTTGGTCCACTTCATGTTTCAGGTGGTTCAGAAGGGGTAGCAATACCTCAAAGCACTCTTGCTGGAGTCCTGCCCCTGAAGATTGCTCTAACTGCTGCTCCTCTGTTGTCAAAGGACATTCCTTCTGCAGGTCTGACAGCCTCCTATATGGCTGTATTTTTAAGGAGGGTATCACCATTTTGCCTCCTCACACGTCTTAAGCAGTGAACTTCCTCCTCATGAGGAGGATAATGCAATCACGACAGATTGCTCAAAAATATTCCTGTTCTTTCCCATTCTTTCCAAAGAGACCCCTGGAAGAAGTCTTCTTCCAAAGCTGACTTTCATGTCTTTCCCCACAACTGTAGTCAGGACTTGAGAAGATTTACTTGGAAACACTAGAGTCAATGTTTCCACCTATAAGTATTTGGTATATTTTGACCAAGCATTTGTCATCCCCTCTGTGTGATGTCATTTAGAATAGCTAGGTTAAAATGATTGCATTTGCTGTGAGTAATTTTCAATAGAGCTATCTTATTTTTTCATTTTTCCATCATGTTAAGTTCTTTTGTCACGTGGTGCTATGTCACCTCAACTGAAGAACATATTTTTTCACACATTATGTTCTTGACAGATTCAAAATTTCAAAGATGGGGATTACTTGTTAAATACTACTAATGCTTACTGTAGAAATAAGGTCAGCTTCTGAATGCTTGAGGTAGGTAACATTCTTTAAAAACTTTTTGACTCTGTGCTTCTCTTTTTTTTTGTTCTATTTTCTCTTTCCATATAAACATGGAACATATTTCACAGGTCTGAATTTCTTGTGAGGATAGGAAGCTGGAAGTGCCACTATTTTTTCCACGTCCCATCTCTCTCTTGCACAACATTAGCTACTATAATTGTCTTCAGCCCTCTGTGACAGGCTTTTTTTAAAAAATTGTATGAAAAAATGCTTCGGAATTGTTTGGAGAACCCTGTATTACATCTTTATTTGCTTCCTTAACTTTTTGCTTGCACCTGCTTACATACGTATTTATGTATCTATGTATGTATATCTATATCTATTTATATATATAGCCCAAGTCCTCAAGAAACAGGGCTGTTTATGAACATCCCATGGCAAAAGTTTACGGAAAACTTAAAAAAAACCTTTAAAAACTTAAAAATTGAAAAATTGTGAGGAAACAAAACCAAATCTGTTCTGCAATTTGCATGTAGCCATTAAATTTCAGCTGGACAGACTACGTACATGGAAAAGTGTTGAAAAGTGCAGGAAAGTCTGAGCCATTTCTTGAGAGACAAGAAACATGATGAAGAGCAGAGCCTTTTCCCCAGTGTTTCATTAAAACCATACAGCTAAGCTTTTTCTCCAAGAGTGAAGAGGTATTTGGAACTTTTTTCTTCAGCTTATTTTCAGAAAGCTTGCAGGTAATGTGTAACATCTATGCTTCTGTTATATATGAATGTTAATGGCCAAGAAGTTGAGGATGTTTATATGAAACAAGGGGGAATAGAAGGCTTAGTTGAACAAGCATTTAGCAAAAGTGACACTGATCACAAAAACTTTGTCTCCTTAGTCTCAGAGGAAGACAATCTTGACAGTGTATGCTTTTTCCCCCACCAACATGCATATTTCAAGGTGTTAACTTCTATTTTCTGAAATTGCTGGGTATGTTGACTCATGTTTGTTTCTTTGGAAAAGGGTCTACTCTAAAATACAGTGAAAACTGGCAGCATTCGTTCAAATACATATGGGCAAGATCTGCAGCTTTCAGACAGGTACCAGATATAGTGACAAAAAAAAAAAAAAAAAAAAAAAGAGTGAGAGGTTACAGCAGTGTGAAATGGAAGTGTAAAGCCACAGAAGCAGGCACCAAAGAAGAAAGCAAATGAGAGTGCCTGGAAGAGATTTCCAAGGGTGGAAGAACGCATCAGATTTACAATTTCATAGAATCACAGAATCATACAATATCTCAAGTTTGAAGGGACCTATAAGAATCACTGAGTCCAACTCCCTGCTCCTCACAGGACCTAAAACCAAATCATATGACTAAAAGTGTCACCTAGATGCTCCTCAAATTCTGACAGTCTCAGTGTTGTGACCACTTCCCTGGGGAGCCTGATCCAGTGACTGACCAACTTCTCCATGAAAAACCTTTTCCTAATGTCCATTCCAAACTTCCCCTGATGCAACGTCATTCCCTTTCCCTGTGTCCTCTTGCTGATCACCAGAGACACATCAGCAGTTTCCCGTCTACTGCCTCCCTTGAGGAAGTTGTAGACTGTGATGAGGTCACCCCTCAGCCTTCTCTTCTCCAAGCTGAACAAGCTAAGTGACCTTAGCTACTCCTTGTAAGTGTTCCTCTCGAGGCCTTTCACCATCTTGGTTACCCGCCTCTGGATACACTCGAATAGTTTAACGTCCTCCTTATATTAAGGTGCCCAAAACTGCCCATAGTACTCAAGGTGGGATTGCCACAGTGCAGCATAGAGTGGGACAGTCATGTCCCTTGATCAGCTAACTGTGCTGTGTTTGATGCACCCCAGGACATGGTTGACCCTTTTGGCTGCCAGGGCACACTGTTGACTCATATTCAACTTGGCATCAACCGAAACCCCTAGATCTCTTTCCATGGGGCTGCTCTCCAGCTTCTCATCCCACAATTTGTATGTATAATCAGGATTGCCCTGCCCCAGGTGCAGTCAGGCACTTGCTCTTGTTAAATGTCATACAGCTGCTGATTGCCCAGCTCTCTAGTCTACCCAGATCTCTCTGTAAGGCCTTTCTACTGTCAAGAGAGTCCACAGCTTCTCCTAGTTTATCATCAGAGAACTTACTTAATGCACATTCCATTCCTGCATCCAGAAAATTTATAAAAACGCTGTAAAACTTTGGTCCTAAAATTGAGCCCTGGGGAAGCCTATTGGTGACTGGCCACCAGCCTGATATAACCCCATTTACTGTAAGTCTTTGAACCTGACCTGTCAGTCAATTGTTCACCCAAAAAAATATGGACTTGTCTAGCTGTGTGCTGGACAGTTTATCCAGAAGGATACTGTGAGAGACAGTATCAAAAGCTTTGCTAAAATTCAAAAGCACCAAATCTACTGGTTTCCCTTGGTCAACTAGATGGGTGAACTTGACATAAAAGGAAATGAAGTTGGTTAAGCAGGACTTTTCCCTCATGAACCTGTTCTGGCTATGATCAATGAATACATTTTCTCTCAAGTGTTTTTCAATAACACCTATACTAACTTTCTCCACCATTTTACCAGGCACTGAAGTGAGACTGACAGGTCTGGAATTCCCAGGGTCTTCCTTCATATCCTTCTTGAAAATTTGGACATTTGCCAGCTTCCAGTCATCTGGCTTCTCTCTCCGGGAAAATGCTCATATTTGTGTACTCTGGAGTTCTGAAAAATACATAAACCAGGAGACTTTGTTACATTCTCAATAGAAAGAAATCTTTTTCCAAAAAAATGGAAAATCTGGGAATTTTCACACCATTTCCTACATTGTATCATTTCCAAGCAATTCACTCAATTATGCATTAAAGAAACAATAGCCTAATTGATATCAACATCCAGCTGCCAGTGTGGTGGTTCCAAACTGGACTTGGCAGGAGTTAGACCTTTCTGTGGCACAGACGCTGTTGGCCTTGCAGAGGCAGACTGAGCCACAGCAGCAGGCGCTGCCCTGAGCCATCGTCCCGCAGCAGTGGGAGACCATAAAGAGACACAGGGCTGCCTGGCAAATGGACGGCTGAGCTTCCAGCTCTTGGGTTAAATCAGACAGATCGACACTCTGCCGTTTTTGTAATAGCCCTTGTGAAAAAATGCATGTTTTTCACCAGAATTTTTCAGCCTGAAAAGAAGAAATTACACTAGGAAAGGAATATTCCCCACACAACTGATTCACATAACCAGCAGCCACTCGTGGTCTATATACACGCAGTGCCTGAAGTGTTGCTTAAGCCCATCTGAGCTAGCTTTATATCAACAATTTCTGGTACCATCCAGCTGATACAGCAGGACGTCTGAGGCAGGATGACCTGCTGAGTTTGTATACTCCGTGTTGGTCATGCTTTGCAGCCCCAGCTGAGCTTTGTAGCTCTGGGGCAGGTAGCAGTCAATGCCCCACATTACCTACATGACATCGCATTTGAGTAGTGACTGTAAAGGATACACTTATGTGGTGCTTCAGAATTTTGTTCTATAATCTCTAAAGTGCATAAAGATGCTGAAAAACAAGGAAAGGAGCAAGGAAACAAGTTTCTCTTTTTCTCTACTTTGGGCCCTCAAACACAACAGACACCGACCTTTGGGCATTTGTTTAACTCTCTTTCATGCTAAAAGTCTCAAACAATTTTGTGTGAGGAGTGAAGTAAATGCTTGTGACAAGTCTGACTGAGACTGCACATTTCAGTGTGACGAGCTGAAGCCACAGTAATTTCTGATCTCTTATAGAAAAAAAGCAGTAGAATGTAAGAGTAGCAATTATTGAAAGATTGCTTTCCAGGTCCTGCATCTACACAGCCCAAATGTATGTTGCAGCAGATCTTATAGGAATTCCTTTATAGGATTCCATAAAAATATTGATTATATCCTGGATATATGTAACTTTACCCTAGAAATAAGCAGGTGGCTTTCACACTGGGTTCAAATAAAGTTATTTCTCTCCTTTTGCCAGTAGCTGCCTCCATGTACATTTTCTCTCCCCTGTGCAAGGTAACATTTATCATACAGCAAATAACCTCTGTGATATAGCAAAAGTATTTCGTATGAAACTGTCTGTCCTGTAAATGAAGATAATGTTTTCTGTTTCAAATACTCCTTCGTCAGGTTATTTGGGAGCATGCCTCTTTGTAAGTCACTGAGATTCTGATGCAGACTGAAGATCAACATCCTGAGTCCACACCAGGTTGATTACCCTGGGAGCTATGAGACATTCACTTATAAAAGTTAAACGTCTGTACCTGTGGGTGAGGGAGCCAAGGCGAGGGAGAATCTGAACCAGTTTCCTCATCCTGTGTACCTATATTCAATTCATACCTCTAGGACTAGGAATGTAGTTTTTGCCTTAGAAACTGTTACAATTATACTGTAAAAAATGTCCCTAGTTCTGGTAGATGTTGCTCAGATCCAGAGAAAACAAATTAGTTTTTGAGGGTTTTCTTTTTTTATTTTTCTTTTTTTTTTTTTTTTTTTTCTATTTTCTTACAACATTTGCGGGAATTTAATTCAGAGATCTGTGTATCAGGTTGCTCTTTATTTCTGGCTTTTGATCTTGTTTGTCTGTTTTACAGTTTTTATTGATGTACAGTCTAAATGGCAATCTGAGCTTCTGAAACCTCAGGGACAAAGTGATACCACATGGTGATGTGTAGATTATTATAGTTAACCAACATACAAAGCAAATATTGAGGAAATTGGCATCTTCCCCATCATGTATGTGTGCAAAGAAGAATTATATAATATTATTGTATATAAGGGAACCACTACAGTAAGTTTTCAGATATTTATAGGTTTCAGTTATGAATTATCACACACTACTAGCATAGATTTCTCAGCTAAACATATTCTAAAGTATTTTTTCAGCCTATTGACAATAAAATATATTTTTAAAAGACATGGTTATTTTGCTTCTATAAATGTACCAAATTACTTTTCACATAGTGCCATAACTGCACATTGCATCTTTGAATTCACAGTGTGTCTATATAACCAAATAGCAACTGGGACTACATGAATTTGAATGTCCTTTTCACAAAAAATTGTGGTGGTTTGTGTATGAGATGCACATGAAATTTGAATCTTGTTTCTTAGAAAAAAATCTTAGCATACCATGCTGCCCACTTTAGTGTTGCCCAGCCTGTTTTTCCCCCTTGGGCACAACCAGGTAGATCACACTTACCCTACACCTGCTAGTACCTGGGCTAGGAAAAAACTGCTACAGTGGCCCTTATCAAGGAGTGAGACTGTGTGAGACACCAAAAGATACTCAAAGCAGTCACTACTTCTACCCAGTGTGAAGCAAGAAAAAAATGAGATATTTAGAAGTCAGCCTTGATCTCTTCTTGGACATTGTATAAGCAATAGCAAAGGGACATCTTCTGAGCTTTATTTCATACTTCTTAACACATCATTGCAATTATGAAATAAGCTGGTTATTAGTATTTAATGACTTCTACAGTGAGAAAATTGCCTTAATGTAATTTCTATCATAAAAAGTAGAGAATTTCTTTCATTCTGGAAATTAGGTGCAATAATTTAATTTTTATTTTCCATCAGTAATATCAAGACACTGATTGTTATACTATCTCTCTGTTAGGGCTTGTGGTGGGTTGACCCTGGCTGGACGTCTGGTGCCCAACAAGCTGCTCTATGACTCTCCTCCTCAGCTGGACAGGGGGGAGAAAATATAATGAAAGATTTATGGGTCAAGATAAGGACAGGGATAGATCACTCGCCAATTACTATCATGGGCAAAACAGATTGGACTCAGGGAAATTAATTTCATTTATTACCAATCAAATCAGAGTAGGATAATGAGAAATAAAACACCTTCCCCCCACTCCTCCCTTCTTTGCAGGCTCAACTTCATTCATGATTTCTCTATGTCCTCCCTGCCAGTGGCACAGGGGATGGGAAATGGGGGTTGCAGTCAGTTCATCACCCATTGTCTTTGTCACTCCTTCCTCCTCATGCTCTGGCCCTGCTCACACAGGAGACAGTACTTCATGAACTTCTCCAACGCAGTTCCTTCCCATGGGCTGCAGCTCTTCACAAACTGCCCCAGCGTGGGTCCCTTCCCCGGGGTGCAGTCCCTCAGGAACAAGCTGCTCCAGCCTGGGTCCCCCACAGGGTCACAAGTCCTGCCAGCAAACCTGCTCCAGTATGGGCTCCTCTCTCCATGGGGCCACAGGTCCTGCCAGGAGCCTGCTCCAGCACGGGCTTCCCACGGGGTCACAGCCTCCTTCAGGCATCAACCTGCTCCAGCGTGGGCTCCTCGCCAGGCTGCAGGTGGAGATCTGCTCCATCATGGACTTCCATGGGAGCAGGGCACAGCTGCCTCACCATGGGCTGCACCACGGGCTGCGGGGGAATCTCTGTTCCAGCGCCTGGAGCACCTCCTCATCCTCCTTCTTCACTGACCTTGGTGTCTGCAGAGTTGCTTCTCTCACATATTCTCACTCCTCTCTCTGGCTGCAGTTTCTCTCCCACAGTCTTTTTTTCCCCTTCTTAAATATGTTATCACATCAACACTACCACTGATGGGCTCAGCCTTGGCTGGCAGTGGGTCCATCTTGGAGCCAGCTGGCCTTGGCTCTGTCGGACACGGGGGAGCTTCTGGCAGCTTCTCACAGAAACCACCCCTGTAGCTCCCGGCTACCAAAACCTTACCACGCAAACCGAATACAGGGCTGCGTGTATTTTGTACTTAAAATGGAATCTTTGCAAGGGGTTCATGTCTGCATACTTTGTTGGTTCTTAATAAGAATCCATATCAGGTAAAAACAAAGGTTTTTCTATAGCTGTAGGTGCAGAAAACAAGGGAGATGAAGGATTTTCAATAGATAATATCACCAGCAAAGATACAAGACATAGCTGGTAATATATAGAATGCATATATATGCCTGTAAATATCCACTTGATGTTTGGGTTCATTTTTATAGTTTTTAGAAGAAAGAAAAAATTGGTGAAATAAGAGAGAAACACTTCTATGTGTTGGGAGAAGATGATGGTTCTTTTTTTTCGTGTGATTAAAAACTTCTACCACCTTGCTGGTTAACAACTAACTCTGTTGTTTCTGTGCATCTATAATTAAGAATGAACAAATTCTTCATTCATAGTTTAGACTATTACTAAATTGTTTTCCTTCAGTGATTAGCATATACCAGGGACAACATAATGACATAATGGCAACATACAGCATTACTAAGCAGGTTCCTGGTTGCATCCTGCTCATCTCCTTCCAAAATCTTTGATTTTCAGTAATTTTGGCAGGAGTCCTAAAATTTTTGCAGACTGCAGCCAAAGTCCAGTTCAGTGATGTAGAAAGTGTGGAAGTCCTGGATCACTGAGTAAAACAGAAGGCTGAATCTTCCTACACAAGACAAGAGTGGCTTCAGCAGTGCAGCAGCTGCTGCTGTGTTGCCTGACATGGTTTAAAAAGCCATAAAACAGAAGGAGGGCTGAACCTGAAAGAACAAGGAAAGTCGAGAGAATATAGTTTGGGAGACTTGCTTTCATGTTAACCTGCTGTCTGCCACTTGTTTGAAAAGGGAATAATGACAATAACTTATCATACAGATCTACTGCAGATGGATCCATAAATGAATGTAAAAAGTGAGTATGCTGTGACAATGCTTTAATGAAGCCATCAAAGATGGGCAGATCCGGTTCTTTCCTGGAGGAGCCAGGACTTCAGTACAGCTCTGAGGGGAAAATTCACTCCTGTCACTAATCAGTCTGTTTAAAGTCTGTGGATTTATGACCATTACATACACCAGATACCTCTTGTAAACTAAGCTGGATATAGTCTAAGCAATCTTCTTTTTTAAAAAGTTGGGATGCCATTCAGTGGGAATGTGAAGTTCATGTTCAGCTTCAAGTTTTATGTAAGATATTTGTCATATTTTAAATTAAATTACAATTACCTGCTTGTGTTTTATGAAAGTATTTGTATTTTGCTTTAGGTTTTTTCCAACAAATGAGTAGAAAAGTCTATGTGCCACGTGTTACCCCTGGAAGACAAAATGTGAGTTTCACCATTCAATTTAACACAAAATCGAGCTTCAGAAGTATCTGTATTTTGCAATAATTTTTTCAGGAGTCAAAGTGCTTCCCATTGTGCTTCCCATGGAGGTCAGAGTGGGGCAGCACAACTCCGTCTCCCCTCAGCTGCATCCTCAGCTCTCGCTCCTTCCTGCTCCCAACAGGGTTTTCCCACCTACCTTGAGCCCACAGCCTGGCCACCAGGCATCGGCCCCAAGGGAAGGGGGTTTGGTCCCTCCTCGTCCTTCCCCTGCCCACACCCCTGAGTGCAGGAGCCGGCACCCAGCAGGGTCCAGCCAAATGGCCAGTGACTGTCCCCATCCCAGCTACACCAGTCTGGGGAAAAAGGGTTTGGTAAGATCCTTGCAGAGCCCTGGGCATGCTGTGTGCTTTAGTTTATACGCTCATTACCCCTCTTGTATAAACAACCTGTACTCATTCTACTTTTTCTGCAGTGGCCCTGATTTTCTTGATTTTAGACTCTTGTTTGTTAATTTCAGCCTTGCTCACTGATCCAATAAGCCAGAATCCTCTTTTAATCACACTCAGATGGTGAGTGATACTGTCAGAGGGCGGCAGCTGTGCTGCACACCTTGGTGCACCTACCCTCTACCAAAATCCCAGCATCTGGCTTTGGAAATGCATTTTTAAACAACCATGTTGCTTGTGAATTATTGGTTTGCACTTTTGAAATCCTTTATTTTGGGTAGCTAAGTTAGGCCATTTTGTTTGTTTGGAAACTGCGTGTGAGCATTGTTTCCGTCTAAAAAAACCCTAAGTTCACAGTTGTTTCAATTTCAGAACAGTTAAATTCGTGGAACTATTGTATGTTAGTTATTATTGACACTGTATATTTGATCCCTTAAAGACAGATTGTTTGCATTCAGAGTGAAAATTTTGCCTTTCTTGAAACTATAGGATAATAAATAAAACATTACATGTGGTCAATAATGAAAAAGCTGCCACATTTATGCCCAAATATTTCCCTTGTAGAAACATTTTTTTATGAAGAACAGCTACTCCCACACACTTATCGACACTTAACAGAGAACATTTCCTATATGAACAAAATTAAAGACACATGGTAAAACTGGAGTCTAGGATTTGAATGAGAAAACATTGTTTTTTCAGTACTCAGCCATCTTTGCTATTCTAAGGACATATGAAATCTGCTGTTTATATTATAATTACAGGCATGGTACAGAAAACATGAGAGCAGTATATTTATTAGATGGCTTTCAATAAATGATATAACTACTGGTTCTCTTCAATCCTGAAAATTACAGATTATCTAATTTTCTGGTACACTGATTAGGTCTACAAAGGGGTGCACCATGCTTGAGTCAAGAACTTAAACTTGCTCAATATCATAATGAATGATAGGCCTTGCAAACATAATTTTTATTCAATTTCTCCAAGGGTTTCCACATCTCAATTCATAACGAATGTGTAGGCCAGTCTTTTCAGTTCACATACTTTTTAGTTTCTATTGCCAGCAGATGCTTCAGATCTCCCCAGGATTAAGAAAACATTGCCTCTTTTGCAGTCTTTAAAAAACTATTAAAATTGTTTCTACCAAGATTGAAGACTATATTTCCATTTTTGTCACAAAAGGAAACAAAACAACTCAGGGTGTATGGAACACTTTACTTGCTGTTTCATTTTTAACAGAAGTAGAGCTGTGGAAATGAGTGGAGTGGTTTTGAGCATCATTTTTCAAACCAGCTGGGGCAGCAGAAGGGAAAGAAGGCAGGATATCCACTGAAGACCTTAAAAATCTCATATTGTTATTTCCTGTGCCTTAGGACAATTTTCACCAAATCATTTGGGTGCCTTAGAACATCATGTTTTAGGATATTTTAAACAGGTTCAAGAATTGAAGGCATATTCAATTTGGAAAGGATCAAAAAGAGTTGTGCCCAATAAGTGTTTGAAATTAATCGTGCTCTTCAGGAACATATTTGGTGCAGCATCTGAACATGACCACCAGACAATTAATAGGAGGGATCTGAGAAAATGAGCAGTTCTTCAGATCAGCAGCAGACTGTGCAATTCAACCTTCCCCCTTTGGCTTGTCAGACATAAAATTCATGAACAGAAGAGTGGATTTCAATCACCTTTCTGTTGCTGCTGGACTGTCCCTGCAGCCCTCAAGAAAAGGGTAATTTTAATGACTGAAACCCTTAAAACACCTGAGAGAGGAAGTCTGTGTTGTGCATCTTTGGAATTATTAGCCCGTGATGGTTTTTTCTTCACCTGAGCCCTGCAGTCCCCACGCAGAGAGTTGTTTGTCCTGCAGCCTCCCCTGAGCACAGGGAGCTGCCTTCTACTGCCTGCCTGTAGGCATCTCCGTCTGGTAACCTTGGCTGGCTGGGCACATCCACTCAGCAGATGCAGTTGTAATGTACACAACAGTACGGAAAGTTGAGTTGTGCTGAAGAGAGTATTTGATTTGTGCAGCTGAAGGCAATATTTGTGTAACAAAATGTTTTACTGTGGAGAAAGAATTAAAACATAAAATTTCTCACTTCCAATATTGCCCTTGAATGATGAGGGGTGAGAGCAAGATAAACTACTGACACAAAGTTTAGCAGAATTGCACAGCAAAATGCAAAAAAAACATGCCATGGTGAACTATATCCTTGAAGTTGCTTATAAAAATTGAAGTGGCTTATCCACTGCAGCACTAAGACACTTATCCCAGGTATTTTTCAGGCTAATGAAATCCATCACTCTGTTTTAGACACTCAAATTATTTATCTATCTCCTGCATGGAAAAACAGTTACAATGTCACCCCTGATGTTCACATCCTTCTTAGCCTCCTGAGTACCAGGACTTGGAATAAAAACGTCCCCTCACAGGTTTTCTTGCTCGCTTGGCCCAGCGGCTGCTCTGTAAGATTTGCATCTCTTGCATTCAGGTAGCGCTATAAGCCACTTATGTATTTAACTATTCCCCAAATTGCCAAAGGAACACTGAGCTTGTGAATGCGATAATAATCTGGGCCTGTAATGGTAGACATTAGGAGACTTGATGTGTAAAAATATAGGTAGCATGACTTGATTCCTGGTGAACAAGGCAAAGCAGTGATGCCCCACAAACTTTCTGTGCCTAGCAAGCTCAGCCTGCTCTGCCTTCTTTTCTTAAGAAAAAGAACTCCATGAATTCTGCTATAAAAAGGATATTTTAGAGTTCCCAGTTGCTTAATCTTATGCATAAACTGCTTTTATCTTTTTTTTTCTTCTTCTTTGTGTTTCACCCAACATCACTGGAATACACTCATATCATAAAGACTACACAAGATTACAGCTGCTCCTTTCAGCATGTTCCAGCTCCAAGTGAAAGATTAGCTGATTTTGTACACGGTTTAGTTGCATCAGTACTTTTGAATGGCTTTGAATGGGTTTGATGCTGGAATAATAATGGCTTAAGGTTTTACCAGCCAAAGCCTGGCTGAGACCTGCACTCTCGGGCTGCCTGTGCATGTTGGTTTGGTGGTAGTCAGAGGTTCTTAATCTCTGAAAACAGCCATGATCACAAATTGCAGATTTTTCAAAGAGAGGGAAATCTAAATTGGCACACACATCAGGAGGACAATACTTTGACTTTTGTGATCCAGCTGTCAGAGAAATATTCATTTCCCTCTTCAGTGTCAGAACAGCAGTTTAAAGAAATATGTGGTCTGCTTTCGTGAAGTTACTGGATATACCTCAACCCATCCAGACATGATTATATATGCCAACTTATTAGTTCTTCTGAGTTACGGTAGCTGTTCTTGTCTTTCTAGCTTGGGACAAATATGAGGTCGTTTGGTTTAGGTTGCTCTCCTTTTAATCACTTCTCTGTCAGTCACATGTGTTATCCCTTAAAAAATTCCCAGAGGTCAATTCAGTCTACTTTCCTTCTTGTCACACCTCAGCAGTTCCTGACCCTTTTTTCTCCTCAATTTCCACACTTATGAAGCTACATCACATGTTACAGAAGCAAGTTATCAACTTCTGTTCAGCATTGCAAAGTCTGTACTGCAACTTGATATCATTTTGGCAAGTACACGTGATAGAAAACTTAGTCATTAGAGCAAACATGATTTTTTGGCACTGATTGATGGTCTTGTTAGCAGGATTTTCAGAAAGTCCATAAATATGTGGGAAAATATCCTTTTGGCCTGGGTAAATGACATTGCTCTTTTGGTAAAATTGTGGTAAGTGTTCATTGGCCTATAGTGGGTGGCAGGTGGTAGAAAGAGAGAAGGCAATGCAGTTCTTTCATGCTTATGTAGCTTTTGGTTTTATTTCCCTCAGCAGTGCCTGATTTATATTTCAAAAAGGGTTTAGGCTTTTCAGACTTGTTGGGATGCCTCTTTCCTAGGAGAAACTTTTGAATAATTTTCTAATGAATGATAACAGACTTCTGCTCTAACTGCCCTATTATCGTAATTTTGTTTCTTGCTTAACTAACTCTTCCAGAGTTTTTTGTAAAGAAAAAAACTTGTATCGGTTGATTACTCACTGTTGCATAACTCTTGTTTTATTAGTGTATGTTTGTTGTTTGGGTTTCTTTAACCACATCGCTTCATTGATGAATTTTCTAGCTTTACTTTGGGTGGCGTCTCTTCTTTTTCTCACTGACTGGAGCAGGCTACCTTTTTTCAGTCCTCAAGTTAAAGGCAAGATTTTACAGCAACAGAATTCATGCTGACTTATTTCTACCAGGCCATGATAACACTAAGTGGATGCATTGCTGCAAGAACTTGCAGGACAATGATCCGTTTTCCATATGCACTAATGTTTCAGCAAGAGTAGCGATCAGGGTCACCTGGTTTTTTGCATTGACTTCTTCTCTCACAGCACTTCTAATCTCATTAAATGTGATAAAATATGAAAATAATTTGCCATGTGGACTTACCATGAATATCACTCTTTCTGGAATTAAAAAAACCCCAAACATTTCCTTTCTCCATTTTAGAAGATTTTACCCTTCAGTTTTCATTAACTGTGCCCTTTCTAAGAAAATAGAGCACATATTTTTTGCAAATTTCCCTTTCATCTGTATTAAGGCCTTTCTTAATAATTTTCAGACCTGAAGGAAATCTTGGATGTCCAAAAGCTTATTACACACCATAGCAGTCATGGTGTTACTTCAGCAGAGAAAAGTAGCTGAAAAGTGATAGGACAAAGTTTGTTACTTAAAAGCTTCTGGAAAAGTATTCTGATTCATATGAGAGAATGATATGTATGGTTTTTACACTAAAAAAACTTGACAGTCTGAACAGAGTTACACTGCCGTAAAAGGTACCTCTTAATTGTGTATATTCTTCAGTGAGAATAGCTGTACACTGTGAGCACCCTATAGTGCTGTAATGTCTCTTTGCTATCAGCAAATTGTTTTAATTATATCCAGAATTAATTATATTGCTATGTGCTTTACAACTATATGGCTTTTATGTTTTTGTTAAGTCATAATATATATGTGAATCAGCCTCTTCATTAGGCAGACAGATCCTCATTTTGTTTATCTGGAAGAAGCAATAGAATGTGTAGAGTGGCATAGAAACTTAACCACCTTGCTTCTTCCTTTTCATTCCCAGCCAAAAGAATGAAGCATAGTTCAATGCTCAAATAAGTAATAATAAACAAGCAAATAAAAAGGTTGAGTACACATTTATTTAGCTATACTGGGGGAGGAGAGAAAGAGAGTGACAGATGACATTATTGCGGCAAGCTCCTATCTAAATGCTCCCTAATATAAGGAAGATTTATCTCCACAGGATTTGGGTTTGTCACTAGAGCAAGTCATTTATGAGTTTCTATGGATCCAGGATTGTTAAAAGTATTCTGAGGTTGGTTCAAAATGAATTGGTAGGAAAATAAGTTTAGAAATCTTTTCTTTTCTTGGTGATTCATAACTACTCTCACTGAGGAAAAAGAAAAAGACAGAAAAGATGCTGTTGTGTGGCCCCAGAAGTGTCCAGGGCACTGCACAGAGAAGTTGATCTGATCTGTAAGGTGTTCAATGCTACAAGTGTCTCACCTTCTGTAGATATTGATACCTGAACTATCAAGCAGAACATCTCTTTTGGTTCATGTGCTTTTAAGCTCATATTTTCATGGTGCTACATGCATCTAAATATTCTAGGTTTATTTTTCTTTTGCACATGAGAAGGATTAGTAGTATAGAAGTATGAGACTTTTAGGTGACTCTTTAGTTTTCCTTTTAAGGAAAAAATTAGACCACTGTTAAGAAGCTGACAACCAGCATGCACTTCTGGATGTATTTATTTTTTGTTTGTTTGTTTGCTCAGCCATGTGCTTGTGACAGACACACATATAACTCAACTAAGAATGCAGTCTAGGCATAAGTGTACCCTAACCTACTCTAAAAATAGTTTAAATGTGCACCAGTTATAGTAAAACCAATTAGTCTGAGCATGTGCTACAAATTCCAGATTTTCTGAGCACACCGAGTAGAACAGACATATTTCTAACTCAGTTCTTGTCTACAGCAAAGCTCCTCGCTGCAAAGGCAAAGATGGAATGGATAACTGGTATTCCTAAGCATCCTTTAAGTCTGTACACCTGCCTTGGCTAAGTGCCTCTTGAGGCCAGGGAAGAAGTATGAGTCCTGTCATCATGTCACTAACTAAGTTCCCCTTGAGATTAAAGAATATAGTCAGAATTGTGAAATGTTTTGATGCATGATAATGGTGGACACTTATGTATAAGACAGAAGTTACAAAAATGAATGATCTCTTCCTGAAGTTAGCTTTATTTCTACTCATAGCATAGGTGTTTCACATCTGCTGTATATTTGTTTGCCATACATATTTCTACTGGTAAATATCTTCATGTCACTTCAGTTACTGGAGAAGGTCCCTCCAGTCCTTCTAGTTCTTCTCCTCCTGGAGAAGATAGATGCCTTCTGTAAAGTACGAGACTCTTCATTTTAACAACAAAAAGAAGAATCTGGGTACAATTAATTTCATGATGGTTTTACTTTACAAACATTTATGACTAAGTCTGCAAGGAGAATTAGAAATGTGAATCCTGTGTCTCCAGATGTAGAAACTGAAGGTTCAGATGTTTTTCTTGCCCACTCTGACATTTGAGAATTTCCATCGGTAAGTGTTGATATTCTCAATTTCGGATCTAAATGGCCATCCTGTGAAATTTTGCCTTCCGCTACCAAGCACCAGGAACTAGTCTGTCCACAGGAAGAATGAGTGTTTTTAATGCATCTCAGAGGACAAAGGGTTTCATTCCAATGAAATGGACTGGTCTTTTGTTAGTGAAAACCTCCCAAGTGACTTTGAGAACCTCATTACAAACAGCACAAGTGTGTGCACCACCTGCCAAAGGAGCTGCAGTTGTTGAATGACCCATTTAATTGCTTCCCACTTATCCAATGATGTAAAACAAGTCTGTGGGAATTCATATCTTGGCTCTGGTGGAGCAGAGAATTTAATCATTCTATAAATACTTTGCCAGGTGCATCTGTGGCAAATGATGCAATTGCTAATTCCTTAGCCTTCAGGCAGCCTAGAAGGGACTCATTTGGGTTTCTAGTGAAATGTCAGCATTCCCAGTTTTTCAGGGAAAGAGAAACTGTTCTGCTAGTCAGGAAGTTCCTTCAAAATAACCTGAGTGCACAAGCAAAACTGAAGTCAGAGTCCTTAAAAATAATTTCATCCAGTATGTCATTTGAAAAACATCAAATGTCAGAGTTTGACCTTGACTCTTCCCATCTCCCTGTTGCTATTCAGCTTCATGCCCAGCACAGAAACCAGGCGCAGTGGCAGCCAGTGCCTCATGTGCTGATTAGTGACTTTTCTCCCGCTGACACGGACGGAGGCGTAGCAGAGCCATCTCTGCCGCTGTCTGTCTGAAGGGTGGCTGGCACACTGGTACATGCAGAACACACCACTTTCAGACCTCACATGGTCCATGTGAGATGAACGCAGTCTCTACTGCCTTGCACGGTCACTTGCACCAGTGCAGGAGGGTCAGGATATGATTTACTGCTTCACGCTGACAGCTGTGAGTGCAAGACCAGAGAAGACACAGACCACACCTCTCCGGAACATTGGCCGGGGTGGTGCAGAGAGGCAGGCAGAGCTGTACTGGCTAAGCAGCGCCCAGCTGCAGTAAAAACAGACACTGAGCACTGAGATGTGCTCCCTCGGGAACTGCCATTATTCCCAGCCCCTCTGCTGTTATGAGGCCAGACCTTTCAGTGCTGTTTTAGGCATGTTAGATCCTGTTTCATTACAGGGGAGTAGACTGTAAATGATCTCTTGAGATCCTCAGAGGCAGAGTAAGATTGTTCTCTTTATTGCCTTCTGTAGCCTGACTGTGCTCTGGCTCAGTCTGCAAACTGTACTATTTTAGGTGGATGTCTGATATATTTTTAGACTGGCAAAGGAAGACATTCCAAAATGTCATGGTTTGAAATTGGCCGGCAGCCAAACACCACACAGCCGCTCGCTCACCCTCCCCCTGCCTGGGGAATGGGGCAGTTTTGGAGGCTTAGAGGGAGACTCGTAGGTTGAGATAAAAACAGTTTACTAATGGTAATAAAATTAATCAATAACACTAATAGAAAGTACAAATGGGTAATGTACAATCCAATCGCTCACCTCCTGCCGACTGATACCCAAACCATTTTCAGCTAGAGATCCCAAAAAAATCAAGATTCTGCAATCACAATCCCAGAAGCGAGAGAGAACTCCCCTCCTTCATAGCCACCCCTCCTTCATATACTGACCAGGATGTTACATGATATGGAATATTTCATTGGCTAATGTGGGTCTGGTGCTCTGGCTGTGCTCCCTCCCAGCTTCTTGTACACCTGTGCATGGTGTGGGGACAGGACAGAACGCGGGGAGTTGGAGAAACCTTGATCTCTTAGCAACAAATGAAAGCATCAATGTATTATCCATTATCTTATATCAATTCTCATACTGAATCCAAAACATAGCACTATTCTAGCTACTAAGAAGAAAACTATCCCAGCTGAAACTGGGCAAAAAAAATTAACAATTATGATTTTTTTTTTTTCCCAGTCCTTTCTGCAGGGACACAGGCTGAGATGTTTCTAAGCTTCTGTCTGCTGCATCAAACACAGCAGAGCATCTTTACAAGTCAGCCATTTAAATTAGCCCCAGGGGAGCTCCCTGTGCCCTGCTTGACAGCAGAGTCACAAAGTGTTGTTCTACACAAAATATAGCAAGAGTTTTTTCCATTAGGGAACACCAAAACATTGATTTAGAAGATTCAGAGGATACTTTGCTGCAGTGAAAGCAAAGCTCAAAGAGTGGTTTATTCTTGTTTCAAGAGATATTTCCTCCTCTCTCGCCCCTCCTTTCTTTGATGCATTTACAGTTTGAGAAGCCAAAGTCCTCAATTTTTAACCCATCTTGCCACAGGTTGTGTGTAAGCGCATCCACACTGTTTCACTACTTTGTATCCATGTAGGGGCTGACCTAGGGCTAAGAGAATGACTCTAAGCAGCCAGTTCATATATATTTTTCCTTCTTTGCTGGTGTCTTCATGCAGAGCCAACATACACCGGCTGGGTTTTATCTCTGAAACGTTATCCATGACTCCACCCAACAAGAGAGAAGCATCTCAGCCTCTCCTTCTGTGGCACAGTCTGGTTCAGATCCTTTTCCCTGGACCTCTGCTCGGAGCAGAGCCTTGAGTTGGTGCTGTAACGGGACCCTGGGGTTGCCATCTCCAGCATGAGCTGCAGACATCCTTCTCCTGGGCTCTCATCTCCTGATTGCTCCTGTGAGACCCACACCTGAGAGGTTGCTGGTCAGTGCCTCAGGGTCTGTTACAAGCTCTCGTGATCCTTTACACTTGTGTTTTGTCATTTCTTTAGGCCTTTCCTCTACTGTATTCCACACCTGGTTTCCATCTTCCTCTGCACATTTCATAAATGGAAAAGGGCACTTTTTTTTTTTTTTTTTAAATATAAGACATAACTCCCTCCTTTCATAATACAAGTGCATGCCAGCTCTGCTTGTGCTTCATCAAAGCCAGAGAGCAACTCATTTAATTTTGTCTGCATTGACTGCACTGCCTAGTACTAGATTTATAATTCTCAGTTCTGGTATCTGAGCATGTTATCGAGCATCTTAAACAAAGAGATTGAAAATATTACCTGAAAGTACATGACTTTGTAAAACAATATAAGATTATATTCTCAGCCTCATTCACTTCTTTGCCAGCTGTCTGCCATGACAGGATTGTAGGCAGAAGTAGAAGGTTTAGTTACATTACTGGAAAGATCTATATTCCTTACGCAAATAGTAAGAATAAGGTTGTCTGGGAAAACAGATGTTTTTGGCAAGTGATCAAAGCTTGCTCATTACAGCACATATTTTCATCACAGCTTCACTGGAGTAAAAGCTTCCTCTCTCATGTTTCTAGCTCAGCTGACATAAAGACCTGTTCTCGCTTTTTACACTTATCTGCAGTATTAGCACTGGGCAACACACCAGTATCGTTATTGTATCTCAATTCTAAGGGTACGTGAAGCCCAGCAATGCCAATATCACAATGGTATATAGGATGGCACCATCGTTTCCTCCTTTTTTCAGTCTGGCCTTGTCTTGCTCCATCCAGTCCTGCTACACCTCTATACCTTCTCCTCTTTCCCAGAGCTGGGTCAGACAAATCTCCCTTTGTGGCTTCTTGGTTTCAAGAGTAAGAAGAAGGGAAGAGGAGGTGGTGGTGGGTTGCACTGGTGGCCACCGTCAAGACTATCTTCGCTTGGCTGTTGTTACCCAAAGTAGTTAGATTAAAACCAGTGCCAACAGGATGACACCTCCACTGGGCTGTGCCGGCATCCCTTATGAGTGGAAGGCATATCTCATTATTTTGAGAGCTTTTGTCCTATGAAGGATAGGAAATAGTTGTTTACAGGGAACTGACTTTCTCCATGTTGCCGATAGCTCAGCAGTGGCAGAACTGAGAACAGAATTCAGCTTTCCACTGTCTCCAAGCACATTTCCACTGCAATGATCATGCCTTATAGATATTGCACACTTTTAGGGATGTAGATATTGCATTTTTTAGGGAAATTGGAAGCAGGTAAAACCTTCTGTTTTCATCATAGGGATATACTGTACCTATCTGGGAGAGATTTGCATATTGATAAAAACTGACATACAATTAGGGTTCTGTTTGGTTTGGTTTGGCTTCAGTTTTTGGTCTTAAAACAAATCTGGGAAATGTCTGGGCCATGTTAACAATATTATGTAATCTTCTAGATTATATCCACTTTGATAGGGAATTTACAAAGAAACATCTAAAGATGTGGTTTTATTTTGTAGAAATAAAAAATCTCTGGAGATGACTAACTCTCCAAGTCTGAAGCTTCTCCTGGTTTAGGATAGAAAACTTGGCAACATAACACTGCATGTGAGAAGCTGGTGTCTAAGAGAGAAAATCTGTGCCCATAAAAGAAAAAAATTTATGGAAGTGAGCAATGCTGTATGACTACTGAATAGCCAATGTTGGTGGTCAGGATCTATGTCCTGGAAGATGTAGATGCAAATCCCTATTTTCATTTTAGACAAAATAACATTCAGAACTTTGATCACACCTTGAGAAATTCCTACTGACTGAGAAAAACTGATACTTGTCTCTCACTGACCAAGAATGTTTTCCTAGACTTTTGGTGAAGCAGATATAGTCTTTCAGCAAATTAGTTTAAATAAAAAGTTTTCCAGTGGGAAAGAAAAGTTCTCTGTGGTGGCTCAAAATTAATCTTCAAGGGTTTGCTTATAGAAATATTCTGAAAGAAGAACACTTGCTTTGTCTTGCATCACGGCACAGGGGTACAAACTGGAGGTACCATACTTCTCTTTGACATCTCTTCTCCTGCAAAGAGATTCTGTGTGAAGCCATCAGTTACTTCACTGAAGTCTCTTTCAGGTAGACGAATACACAAGATCATTGAAAAATTGAGTCCCTAGCTAAGAACCCTGATCCTGTAGCAAAACACAGGCCTGTGGCACATTAAAAGTCCATTAATCAGGGTAGAATTTGAACTCATAAAAGCATTGTCCATATGGCTTTGAACCCAAATATAAGTGTACTAAAATTGTGTAACCAGCAACAGTCTGTACGTATTTTGCAACACTGTCATGACACAGCCATGAAAATGTATAAGCTAAAAAATAAAGGTTAAACAAGTAAGTGAGTAAGTGTGAACTAAGAAATGTATGGCAGATTTTGAGAAGCATCCAAGTGATAGAAGTTGCACGGTAAAAAACAACGTAAGCGCAATGGACCAGAAATAAGCAGAACATCCCGTTAAACACAAAAAGAGGGTGTCAAAATCCAAAACGAGATAAATGTTATTGGTATCAGATGAGATCCCTTTGAGGAGAGAAAGGGCCCAGGAGTAAAAGACAGCAAGTAAAAGCAAGGCAAGATGGGGCAGAAAGTTGTCCCTTCTCTCACCAAGGAGCTCTCGAGCCTGAACACCTCAACTGCAGTGGCCAAGGCCACCGAGGACCTTGGCCAGCAGCACTCGCTGGTTTGTGCCCCCTCAGCCAGCTGAGGATACAAGTTGGAAGACTGGCAGTTGGGTTTCTGTAGTAAAAACTGATAAGAGGGTGTGGGCACAGACCATCAGCAATAAGTGTGTTGCTAACAAATGCACGCAGTCTTGGTTTAGAGCTTCAAAGGTGGCCTGATGTGTCCCCTTTCTAAACACTCCCAGTCCCCTGATGGATGGATATTGGTTATATATACTTCTATACATACAAATATGGAGACAGAGAGCTTTGCGTTTGCATCAATCTGTTGTAAAATCCCATCTTCTTCCAAGAAAGCTTACCTTACAAGCAGATAGACAAAAAGGTTGATTAATTTACAGTTCCTCTGTAAATAATGAGATTCACACTCTATGCTTTCTATTTTTGTATTTTATTAACAAATTTACACCTCTACTCTCCCATGAGATTTTAAATGGAAATTGAACATGGCATTTTTTAATGCTTTTACTGGAAGTTTGAATGATTGGACTTCATCCAAGGCATAAATTAAATTGTGGTGTGGCAGCCAAATCTAGTACATGGTCTTGGAGAAAAAAAAGATAAACAAGGATATTTTTCTTTTTTTTTTTTTTCTTCTAATCAAATACCTTTCCTCAAACTCCTGATTGCAAGGCAGAAACTGCATTTCCTCTTTGATATAAAAATAAGTGGTTGCATTTTTTAATGTTAAAGGTGTTAATGTTAAAGAGTAGTTGCACACCTCCTAGAAAACTACTGCCTAATATTTGGCTTGAACAGACTGCAAAATACTACATGAAATTTGCATGCACTGCCCGATTTTAAAAGAATCTTTTTTTTCCAAATAAGCATTTTAATTTATTCTCCTACAGCATTTAAATCAGCAGCTTTTATCCTCTGTGAGACTTAGGTATTTCTTGTGACCTTATTATAAAACTAATACTTGTAATAAAACAATTTTTCAAATAATGATAATTTAAAGTAGTGACAAAACCCATAGGTTAAACCAAGATATGCATAAGGAAGCTGAACTTGTGCTGGTGATTGTGTACACAATTTCTGGTAAATATGGATTCACTGGTAGCCACTGTTAATTAGAAAAAGATGCTATTGGAAGATGAGAGGAAATTAATTGTCAACAACTCTGAATTTCATTCTTCATCCCACTGAAACTTTTTCTCCTGTTACTGATGGGAAAATTATACGGGGGGAAGGGACCTTCATTGACGCTGCATCATTTTACCCACTTAGCTGAGCCATCAAACTTCAGTGAACTGTGAGCCGCTAAAATTAGCTGCTGGAAAGCCATGGCAGCATTTCATCTTCACTGTGGAAATAACTGAGGTGTTTCTGCAGGGTGACTCAGCTCTCTGTGGGCCGGCACCATCTTCAGTGAGTGCTTCTCTCTGCCCTTTGTCTGTATAAGGAGCTGGTGGCTGCTGGCAAGAGCCCTGGTGTCCCCCAGGGCTCAGTTTTGGGGCCTCTCCTGTTTAACATCTTTATTGATGATCTAGACAAGGGGATCGAGTGCACCCTCAGTAAGTTTGCAGACGACACCAAGTTGGGTGGGAGTGTTGATCTGCTTGAGGGTAGGGAGGCTCTGCAGAGAGACCTGGACAGGCTGGAGCGATGGGCTGAGGCCAACTGTAGGAGTTTCAATAAGGCCAAATGTCGGGTGCTGCACTTGGGCCACAACAACCCCCAGCAGCGCTACAGGCTTGGTGAGGAGTGGCTGGAGAGCTGCCAGTCAGAGAGGGACCTGGGGGTGTTGATTGACAGCCGGCTGAACATGAGTCAGCAGTGTGCCCAGGTGGCCAAGAAGGCCAATGGCACCCTAGCTAGCATTAGAAATAACTTGGCCAACAGGGACAGGGACGTGATCTTACCCCTGTACTTGGCACTGGTGAGGCCGCACCTCAATTACTGTGTTCAGTTTTGGGCCCCTCACTGCAAAAAGGACATTGAATGACTCGAGCGTGTCCAAAGAAGGGCAATGAAGCTGGTGAAGGGTCTGGAGCACATGTCGTACGAGGAGCGGCTGAGGGAACTGGGGTTGTTTAGTCTGGAGAAGAGGAGGCTGAGGGGAGACCTCATCGCCCTCTACAACTACCTGAAAGGAGGTTGCAGAGAGCTGAGGATGAGTCTCTTTAACCAAGTAATAAGCAATAGGACAAGAGGGAATGGTCTCAAGTTGCACCAGGGAAGGTTTAGACTAGATATTAGGAAGTATTTCTTCACAGAATGGGTAGTTAGGCGTTGGAATGGGCTGCCCAGGGAGGTGGTGGCGTCCCCATCCCTGGAGGCATTCAAGAGGCGGGTTGACACAGCACTTAGGGATATGGTGTAGTTGGGATCTGACAGTGTTAGGTTAATGGTTGGACGAGATGATCTTCAAGGTCCTTTCCAACCTAGATGTTTCTGTGAATTTCTGTGAAATTCTGTTAATTAAAGTGCTGCAATGAAATGCCTGAAGGTATGGAGGATTAATTTGGAACTAAGTGTCCAGAGAAATGTCAAACAGAAACACTGTCAGCTGGTCAGAAGTCAAACCAAGATCTCCTGATGGTCAGAAACAAAAGGGACTTCTGTGATGCTCCTCCGCAGCGCTGGCTTTGCAGCAAGGATTGCACATCAAGGTCATCACCTGGAGATGATGGGGTTAGATGTTGGTATTTGGGACATAGACCCTGCCTTATTTTTCTTGGGATGAAGCCATAGAGTCTGGAAAGCAGGCAATTTATCTGATTTATGGTTTCTCTAACTCTTTGCCATGCAGCTATTTTCTCAGAATATAAATTGAAATCAGAATTCTCTCTTCTGTTTTCTTCCGTCTGGCTGCAAAGACTTTGTTCTGTTTTGCTGCTTTTTTTGTTCTGCTTGTTTCTTTTGAGAAAGTAATATCTGAAATACTGTGCCAGCTGCTGAAATATCTTAATCTGTTGTACCGCAAAGGTCCCTCTCACGCACAGCAGTGTAAGTGAACAGTAAAAATCCGTGGTGTAAAATCAGTACAAAGGGTCAGAGAGTCAAACTCAGAAAAGCAAAAGCACTTTATACTAAATGATAACATGGCTGTGTTTTTACCTCCTTAGAGAAAGTTAGGTTGTTTTCTGAGTCCATGCCAGCTCCTGGGGTGGATTTATATACAAACTCAATACCAGGGAGAGAAACAATATTTTCTCCTGGTGGGTGTTTCCTGATATAAATATGGCAGCTGGGGGAGATCATAAGATGGCAAAGCCTCCTTCTGCTTCTCCATGAATTGTAGCATTCTTGGATTTACAACTTCCAGCACTAGACTTCTAGCCTGGAAGTTTACTTCTGTGATTTTAATCTTCCTCTTGTCTTTTCTTAATATCCCTGAATTTTACCTGCAAGAGTTATTCCTCCATATGGTAAACAAACTAAAAATTTATTTAATATCTACCTCTTACCTCTTTCTTACAAGTATTGCTAAATTTGCTAAGTGATTCCTACTTCAATTTTTTAAAATGTTAACAAGAGGACAAATTAACAAGTTTTTTAAAAATTTTATTTTTAAAAATGTCTCCTGGAGCTGAAGTTACTTTTTCTTTTAAAGGTATTCACTGAGTCAGTCAGTGACACAGTGTTATTTGTTTTACACATTTACTCTCATGTGCATTTCTTGCCCTTTATGTACTACTGCATATTTTAAGGATCTGATCAATGTAATAATATCTGATACGAGATCAGTGCTGTATCACTTCTTAATGCGCTCAAAACACAGTAGAAGCAGAGTAGAAACAATGGGGTTTGACACTAAATGATACCATTAGTTAGACTAACGTCTGTGTTTTGGTAGAGCTCTTCTGCATTAAAACACAAAGAAAAGTTAAACACATTTATCTCAAAGAAAAACATTAAATATTTATCAACCTTACGTGTCTTGATCTTTTATAACACAACAACCTAAAAAGCTTTCCAATACATCCTCTGCACTCAAGATTTTCCAAGACTCAGAAAGCACGTTAATTAGGTGTATGTAAACCTTCAGTATATGAAAAGGTAAGACAAAACAAAAAGATCAGACCAGTAATGTGTTTTCAGAATAAAAAACACTTTTGCAATTCTATATCTTGTAGATCATGATGAAGATGATCAAAACTTTCATGGCAAAATGTCATTATGTTCATTCTTGACTCGAAATAAAATACCTTCTATTTCAGGTTAAATAGTATATACTATCTGTCTTGAAAAAAATTACTGTCTTTCATTTAACTTCTCATCTTCACCTTTTCTTCTGCCATGAACTTCTGCTTGGTTTCCTATTTATTTGAATCAACTTGCAAGAAGTTTAATTTCATAGTTTGAATTCAGGGTGAATGTTAGCATCAACTCTAACTCTACAAGGACATAGTAACCTTTGGCCTCTAGTTGTCCTGTTAAAAATAGTGAGCTAATCATGAATCTTAAAACAAAGATTAAAAAAAAAACCTAAATTGGAGCCAAATTTGCTTAATGTCATTGGTATTAGAATTTTTCATGATCCAAAGATCTTGCATGAACATTATTTGGAACATGCAAACTGGGTTCTTTTTTCTAGAAAAAACAGTTAAAAAAATCTCATTAGTGTCTGTATGAAATACAATGTTACTGTTGAATTTTTGATTGCATTTCCTTGGTATTTCTTGCAAACTTTTAGATATTGCTCCATTCAGCTAGAAAACATCAACAAGAACAAGAAAAATAAATTAAAAAAAAAAGAATGTGTCACATTAGGGAAGTAAGTTCATCTGCTATAGGAAGTTATAGTACAATACATGATCCTTTGTTCTCCGTTTTTCTCTGTAGTCAATGACAACAGGACAAATTGGGAAGTAGACTGCTACTATGATGATGTAGGATTTGTGGATTGCTTTTTGTTAAAAAGATTTACATTTTACAACATAACACAGTGTGTTTTGTCTGTATTAATTTTTAAACTGTAATCAGAATTTGGGTGCATCTACCAAGATTTTGTGTTGTTGAATGGTTGCTTGGTGAATTATATTGATGACTGCTTCAGCACGGTTTCCAATCAGCCCATTTTACTGCAGAGATTTAATCTTCCATACCCGATGATTTTAATCTGTGCTGCATTGCCAGCCTGTTTAGCTTGGAAAAATCAGCAGCTTTTGAAGGCTTATGCAAAACAGTGAGAAGCAGAAGAACTGATGGAAATATTAGAGGGCATGACATGTAAAATAAATATTTATTGTTGACAGACAGTCCTAAAGGCACTTCACTCAGTACAGATCAATCGTTCATGATCTTCAGCTGTCATTCAAACTGAAGGTGCACATACTTATTCAAAGAGATGGGAAGACATAAAGTGCAGTGGTACCTTGATGCATTGTTATTTTCAAAGCTGTCCTGGAAGAAGTCTGAAGATGGACATATGTGTAACATTGTGGTGGTTTAGCCCCTGCCGGGGTCTGAGACCACGCGGCCGCTGCCCCTCCCCCACAAAGGGGGTGAAAATACAAAGCCCCAAGACTGAAATAAGGAAAGGTTTAATACAACAATGCAATAGCAACACAACCAACAACAACAATAACAATAACAGTAATAGTGATAGCAATGAACAGAGCAAAATAGCTACCAAATACAGCAGTTTGAAGCGTGCCAGGAAAATGTGACCTGCCAGGATGTGACCTAGGCATGGTATCTGAATAACCCGGCTAGAGCTCCCCCCCTCTGCTGGGGAAACTTAACCCTATCCTGGTTAAACCAGGACAAACATTTATCTGAAATCAGTCAAGGCCAGCTATCCACAGATGACACAAAAGTAGTATCCTAGAGCCTGGTAGGTTTTACTTTTTTAACTCTTTTCATTTTGATGTTGTATTTCACTGCAAAGTTTAGATTTCTGTTACTTCTATGACTTTTTAACTGGGATATTGTTTGGTCTTAGTAAGTGACTGCATTAGATTGAGAGATGAGTACATCTTGTGGATGGACTAAACAACAGAAGACCCCAAAAATAGACTCTTCTGGGTTTATTAACAAAGACTCTCTACAATCATCAATGAGAGCTGGATTCACATACAAGGTACTTGAGAAGAGAGATCTAATTTAACTGCTCTTCATCATGCCCTGGAGAAGCTTGTCTCTTGGTGCAGACCGCAGATGGAGCCTAGTGAGTGTGGCCTCCCTGGGCTGAAGTAAGGCATTATCAATGCTCGATATGTTATCTCCCTGTCCTGAAAAATTGTGGTGGTATAACTGCAATGCTATTCCTCCACAAGTTCACTGATCAGAGGAGATCTGTCTGCTGCACTGAAGTCATTGGAGCCCCAAACACCACTTACTGACTTGAAATGTGTGTCCCACTGTTGTTGGGAAAGGTGTGAGTATGTATGTGAATCACCCCTGCCCTGTTATGTAAAGGAAGGGTATAGTGTAGGTGTTTCTTTAGGTGGAAAAGGCATTCTGATTCCACAGGTAGAGATCAGTGTTAAAAAGTAAACCAGCCCAGGCTGTATTGCCAGTCATCTGTTTGTGCTGATACAACACAAAGATAATCGCTCTAGGCTGCATGTTGAGTGTTGATCCTTAGTAAATGTCCCTTTTGCAATGTCCTTTCCCACTGAGGTCTTTCCCCACAGAACATCTTTGTTTTGGATTTGGAAGACATTTGTGTACTGTATCCATTTTGTCAGAGGCAGCTGCTGTGTTCATACATCTGTCTGTTTCCTTGTTGTTATGTGGTACATTTCCCATTGTTGTTTTTTCACTTCTGTTTAGAAGGCAGCATATTCCTCAGGTGAGGTTCATATATCTGGACTCTTAATGTACTTTCTAAACTGCCAAGTATTTTATAACACTGCCTACTCATATGAAACCACCGTTCTCATCTGCACTGGACTGCAAGGAGGTTTTAGTCCAAAGTTAATAGCTTATCTGTGATAGGCAGTGACTTGAACCTTTTGATAAATTAGGATTTTTTTTCTCAGAAAGTGTAGATGCCCTCCTTGGTCTCACTGCATAGCTAGAAAGACGACATACTTAACGTGACAACTTGACCAATATTTTTGGCTTACTAAGACATTCACACCTGGATTGCAGAGCAAGTGGATGACATCCCATGGCTCAGGTCTTGGCCTTTGTAAGTAGCTGAGGATTTGTTAATGTTATTGCAGTGCACTAGAAGCAATTAGTTCTCAGTGCATACGACATATGACCTTCACCTTGCACCCATCACTTCCTTTAGAAATTTTTACTACAAGTGTATCTTGGTATCTTGGTAAAAGAGAACATATGATTTTCCAGGAAGGAGATACAAACAAACAAAAAAGTGATGAAGCAGAGAACATTACTCTCTAAATAAGTTTGGAGTACTATCGAGCAACAGAACAATAAAAGTACTTCAGGGAATTTTAGGTACAGGTAAAGGGAATGCTTGTTGATAGATGATACTGTAGTCTGCAATTCTGGAGCTAAAGCACAGTGAATAACCATACAGCACAAAAATGCTACAAGTCTATGAATGTTTTTCCTGAAAGGATTAGAAGTCTTTTTGATGTTTTCTTTTAGTCTTATGGTTAAAGCAGTGGTTTGAAAATGTTAACAATATCCCAGAAACAATTCAGATGGAGGAAAACAAAGGCTGGAAATAAAGTGTCTGAGATGATATTTTTCAGCAAATAAAGAAATCCCAGACTTACTGCTGTGCACTCTGAAACCTCAACCATGGGTTAAGTGAAAGGAGTGCTGGGTGCCTGGTACTCAGAGCTTGTATAGCGTTTTAAATATTAAATTCTCTGTCATATGAAATTATAAAAACTATTTGTTTCTAGGAAAACATTGATTGTGTGAAGGTATTCGGTAGGGTCTGGTTTGCTCTGCAAACTCTCAGCTTAGACAAAGAGAAGCGGTTGGGGAGGGAGAAGGAAGATCCAATAGGGGAGGTGCAGGTTTTCTGTGAAGGCTAATGCTGCAGTTGCACTGGTGGCAGATGGCCCTTGCTGATCTCCCTTGCCGGCAATCTGACAGAAGAGGTCCATGCAACAGCTCAAGTGATGTATTCCTGTTTCTTCCTTTTCCTTTGTGCCAGGAACAGTTAGCATGGATTGTGGACAACAGATCAGCTCTGAAATTGTTGTTCAACTTCTTTCCATCCAGGCAGAATGGCAAGTACAGATTCAGTCAGGTCAGGTTATCTGTTAGCTAGGGAATGATGCTTACATTGCGTTATGTACTTGAGAGCTGGCCGTGAACTTTCTTTGCTCATATTAATGCTACTTGTTGCCTTGTACACATGTGTATTTAATCACACAAATTACTTGTTTTCTGGAGCTGTTCCACCTTCATTTCCAGCCATCCAAGCCATATTTTCAGTTGATATTGCAAGTTAGCCTTACTAGATACCATATATGATATTTTAAGATTAGCTATTTAGGTCGTAGTTGGTCGTGCCTTTGCTTATGCATATCCTGTGTAAAAATGGAGGAGTGTGCATGAAGGGTGTGTAAAGCACATGTCTGCACTGCTTGTGGGTTTGACACACTCACTTCTGGTGGGTATCAGGTCTCGGGATGGGCGAAGGTCCTCAGGTGGTGGGTTGTCACTTTCCTAGTTTGAGGGTGATGATTTGTGTAACTCTTTTCCTGCCTGCAGTCTGGCTTTGGACTCTCTATGGAGTTACATTTATCTGAAATCTCAGCTAACAGAATGCTCATTTAGTGTGTTAGGGTTTTATTTCTGTTTTTACAAAGTGGCAGCACAATCAAGTCTCTTCATCATGGTTTTGTCGTGAGTTGAGCCTGTGAGATTCCTGGAATTCTTTCTATTCAGGGCTTGCTTATTAAGGGTACTAAGTGGAACTTTCCCTTAGAAAGGTTTTTTTTAATACTGTTTATGTCTGGTTTTGTTTCATTATGCTAGTTTTTTTAAAGTTTCACAGAGCTATACTGTGAATGAATTGTATCTCATATTTATTCTATCCATAACAGTAAGACAGTGTCATGACTCAAGATCTGTACTTTGTGCTTCACAGTCACACAAAGATTTCTTCATTATTGTTATATTCTTTTTGGTGGTGATGTCTTTGACCATCATCTGCTTCCTCCCTTCCTGCTTACATGTTTTCCCCCAGATACTGCATTTCTCACTCCTGTTCGAGGAACCGTGATTAAAACAGGAAGAATGAATAAAGGAACATTAAATGTATTAGAACCACCTATTCTTGATGCTCACAGCTGCTCGGGTCCTGGAGCTGCTCTTAGAGACTTCAGCCCCTGGCAAACCTGCTGGCAACTGGCACAGTGGAAACATCTCCTACCCCTCCTCGCAAGCAGAGGCAGCAGGTTTCACTGCTTCTGAACTCACTGTCACTGGCTGATTATTAACTGCACAGCAGCAGAGTCTAGATATTTTTAGTTGCCTCAGTACTGCAACTAAGCAGCAAGGTGCAGAAGAAGCACAGGACAAAGCCGTTTATTTGAGAAGGAATTGCGACAGGGCACAGAAGTCTAGATCCTGGGTCCTGGCATAAGGGCAGCTGGCAACAGACAGGCTGCCCCAGCTTCGGTGTGCGGCTAAAGATGCTGCAAGGGGTGTCGAAGCCCACTGCACTTCACTGTCCAGCACAGGCTGTAAAGGATACGTTACCTGGCATTATAGATTTTGCCACTAGAAAAAACATAGCTAACAACAGCCACCTGCTACTACAACTGTCAGTGCAGTACCGAGTTTTCTTTGGATATAAGTAATAAATTGCTATACAATTTTATTGAAAAGAGTGAAAGCTTGATTGTCAATAATAACTTTGCAAATACCTTACAGGAAGACTCAGCAGAATCTCAAGTAAAGATAAATGTTGAGAGTAACCCTGTTTCACTGCTTTAAATGACTGCTAACAAATGTGATGAAAAACAGACTGTTTGATATATCATGGTGTTAGAAACTTAGTGTATTCTGGAAAGGTTCTTTGGGGTTTTTGTTTGGGGTTTGTTTGTTTCTTTTTTACTCCCTAATTTAAGACACTAGCATAATACTTGTCTTTTATTTGCGCTGCTAACACTGAGATGAAGGGAACTAGTTTTATGACCAAGAAATATTCACCTGACTGCAGAATTGAATTTGTACTTGCCAGAAAACATGCTAAATGTTGAATTTAAAGCTTGTTTTCATTAGTGTCTTCCTCTTCTGGGTACATGAGTGTTTGCTCTAGATTAGACCTCACTTTCAGCTCAGATAAGATTTGTATGTAGCATGCAGTTTGCCATAAAATACTGTTTCCTTCTGAAGTTTAGTTGGTTCTTTCTATCCACTATGAGAAACAGCTTTTCTAGACTGCTATCTAAAGGTGCCCTGAAAAGATATGATCTCAAAAGCAAAATCTTTCAAGGCCACTCATAATTCTGGATGGATCCATTGTTGACTATCCAACTTGCAAACCCTGAAGGAGGCTCAATCAAATAGCATACATTTTGTCTTCTTAGAAATCTGGCTTTTTAGACACCTGAAATCAGGCATCTGACTTGCTATTCATTTTAAAATCCTGGCCTTAGAACATAGTGCTGTGAATATTTATTACTACATTTGGTCTTGTGAGAAGATTGGTGGTGTTGTTGCAGTTCATACAACTAGAACCAGCAAGAGTTACAGCTCAGAAACACAAAACATACATAATACTACATAATGGATGTCTGAGTTAACCACTTGTGATTCTGTATATCTTCAAGACTAAATAAGTGCTGGAATTTCAAAACTAATTGGGGGTTTCTAGGGAAGGGGACCATTTACAATCACAAGACTTTTGCCATATCTCCAGAAAGAAAAGTTTACTTTCTTTACAAAGTGAAGAAAATGCCTCCAAACACCTTATGTAAAGTGCAGTGGGATCTACTGATACACAACAGTCAGGCACTATATCTCTGTTGCTGGTATTTATTGTATTGATTTTTCCTAATGGCAAAAATGTTTGTGAACTTTAACATTTTAAGAATTTTAATCTTATCTCATTCTTCTGAGGGAGACAAATATCATTGATTACATGCAACAAGCCAAGAAAAAAGTTGGTGAGATCAAGGAAAGACATTCACAATGCCTAAATTTAAGCACCTGTGCTCAGCAGATAAGGTAGTCTGAAAGCTTCTCCCTTCTCTGCCTCTTCCCTTTTGTGCTGGTCATATAGCACTGATGTTCACAGGGAGTTAAGCCTCACTTCTGCTTTAACAGTTGTAACCCTAAACACCAGGGCTGCATTCTTTATTTTTCTAAGTGGGGGAGGGATTTGAAACACCAGCCACATTTTCCTTGTGGAAGAGTCAGTCCACAACTTTTCCAATAACACAGTTTCTCTCACCTTCCTCTGAAGCATCTGGAACTGGCTATTGAGAGGGACGTGATACTGGACTTGATGAAATACTGGTCTGATCTGATGTGGCAGCTCGTGCATTATGTTTTCTGTCTTGCTAATGAATCTCTATCATGCAGGTGGAAAAGGCATTGTTTAAAATATTGTCTGTAGCATCCAAGGTTGGCCTTAATCTGGTGAAGAAAGCAAGCATGGCATTTTTTAATCAGAGACCTCAGACTGTAGCAATTAGACCCAATTACGCTTGACATGCTGCCCTCCAACTGCACTGAGATACCGTCACAAGTCACTCCTGCAGACCCTTGCATGTTGCCGATGTTTTTGTCAGGCATGTCTGAGTCAGATTATCTGGTTGATCACTGAATGTTGCTTATCTCCTTTTGACTTCTTCAGAAAGCCTCCTGGGGATAGTAACAGGTTTTCTAATTAGACTCCTTGTTACATCAACACCAGACATAGTGATGCAGCAAATCTCCCATTTGCTGCTCTGCAGCAACAGGAGGTCAGTAGTGGTTTAGTGTTACATAAAGTTTATTGCATGAATATTTATGAAGTGTAGGTTTGTAGTGAAAGTGCCTATATCTGCACTCTACTCTTTAGTGGTTTCTCTGCTTGCTTTAAAATACCTAAGCATTAAATTCCCTATATGAACTAATTAGGAGAGAGAAAGAGACATTGGAAACACCTCCCTGGTTGACATTGGACTGACTTTGTGTTAATTATTAGTTGCTGTCCTGGTTTAGCCAGGGTAGGGTTAAGTTTCCCTAGCAGCAGGGGAGGAGCTCTAGCCAGGTTATTCAGATACCATGGGGATGTCACATCCCGGCGCTGAAGCAGGACAGTCATTTACCTACCGTGTGTACTGTGGGATTTGCTCTGTTCTCACTGCTGTATTGGTAGATATCTTGCTCTGTTCATTGTTATTACTGTTACTGTTACTGTTGTTGTTGTTGTTTGTTGTGTTGCTGTTGCACTGCTGTATTAAACCTCTCCTTATCTCAGCCCCGGGACTTTGTATTTCACTCCCTTTGTGGGGGAGGGGCAGCGGCCATGTGGTCTCAGATCCCGGCAGGGACTAAACCACCACAGTTGCTTTAAATCAGTCTGCAAAGAAGACTTTTAAAAGAGAAGGAAATGCAATGAGATACATAAAGAAACTCATTTACAGCTTTGTAATAAAAGTCAGCAGACATTATTAAATCCGTGATTCAGCTGGCTTGTCGTAATTCCTTTGAAATGGAAAAGAAATACAAAGACTAATATTTCATTTAAAATTGTTAATTTTCAAATTAGTGATAAATATTAGTTTTAAATAGTTAATTAAGATAAAATGTGTGACTCTGCTCCATCAAAAGCAGCATCCATTTTGTTAGCAAAGTCTGATTTCAGAAAATTCTCTCTATAAAGTGAGGCAAGGTGCAACTTTATCGTTAAAACTTTTCTGGAGAAAAAACCTCTGATTTTAAAAAAGCACAAGATTTCATACCTAGTACTTCAAGAAAAAAAAAATCCAGCACCTAAAATGTTTTTTTTTAAAAATCTTCTTCAGAAGTTAAATTCTTTTTTAACTGAAAGCAACATTATTTAGAAAAATATTCAGTTTATTTATATATATATATATATATAGGATTTGAGAGTTTTAAAATGACCAGAAGTAAACAAGGGTATACCCGGAGTAGTAGGTATTGTAGAGCAAAAGGAGTAGATCTGCACAGCATAGCATTTAGGGCTGACATTCACATTACACAAATTTGGGGTGGTTTACTTTGGATTAACCTTAGACTGGTCTTGTGGATTGAAAGGGTGTAGCAAGAGAGGCATATTAGAAGAGTCTCTGGAATGTAGGATTTGGTTAAATATTTTCCAAAAGAAAACTCATCATCATGCTCTGAAAGTGCTCCATGAAATGAATGAGTGTGTCATGCACGGTTATGATGGGAAAGTTCACTCTAAAAGCATAATCTTGATCCCAGGTGAAGTGGTAATGCAGCTGTATTGTCAATAGGTAGGTAGGCATTTTCCAGAAGTGGTGTCGGTCTTTCATGAAGCCACAACTAATACTGATGCTTTTCACTAAAATTTGAATTAAGGCTTACAAAATGTAAGCCATTATGTATTCCAATTAATTTTGAGAATTGTTGAGGATTTATGCTAATGAGCAAGTAGCTTTTATGTCTGGGGTGGGGCATGCCTTTTTATTTGGTCTTTACACAGGTCCTGGCTTTCTGCCATCTGACATATAGGAGATTATACTTTCAAAAGGACTAAAAAGGCTGGCCAGATTTGCCAAAATGCATTGGTGTTTATCTCTTGTTGAATTTTTATTGTGTCCCCTGTTGAGGAAAAGGGTGTTGGAAAGCACTGAACTAGTCCTTCATCTGGACAAAGATGTTGTAGGAAGAGGGTTGGAACACAGTTGTTTTAACCAAGGTTTCTGGGTGACTGAGAGAGCCAAGCCTGCTTGGATCTAGTGTCAAAACATTTGGCCAGTTGACTGAGCTCCCATGTTGTGGCAAATTCCTCTAATCACAGCATAGGCTGTATAATTAACAGGCATTATTAGTCCTTGCCTTAGAGACTCCTAGAAGAGGACTAGATACAGGCTGACTAGCTGCTCTGTTCCCCTAATGAGGTTGACTGCATTAATTGGATGCTTTGACTAATTATAGTTTAATTTGGAGTAAAAAAAATCCAAAACCAGAGGTGCCTGTTAGATAAACCAGCTGGACGCTCTTCCTCCAAGTAAACAGCTTATCAGCTGGGCATGTTATCTTTAAGCCACTGAGTTTTACTTGAGTTAGATGAAAGAGTTGTGGTCACTGGGAGACTTAGCTGTGAACTACTGGCAGAACATATTTTATTGCCAAAAACCAGACAGTGCACAGGAATTTTTATTTTCCTTTTTTTTTTCTGTTTACTTGTGCAGAATCTCTGAGAAAGAGTGTAAATAAAGAATTGGCACAGATGCCTTCTTGGCTTCTTCTCCATGGAATCTTTGTGTTTCCAGCTATCAGTGGATGAGAAATAATGCTGGAGAGCTGGGTACTCTCCCAGAGTTCTCTGCATCCCAGGGAAGGTGTTGCAGGTCAGGTGTAAAGGAATTCAGTCACCAAGTTTCCCTTATCACCAACACAATGACAGCAACAGCCCTTTTGTTCAGTAAAATAATGCTTTCAATAGAGTTTGGAGCACAGTAAGGATTTGTTCATGTCTGTGCAAGAACAGGAAGATTTTGGCCCTCTGTTTACAACATGACAAGGCAACTAGAGGAAATCCGAGTCTCTCGCAATGGCACCAGGCTTTGTAAATATGGGTGTCCATGTAGGACTGGGAGATACAGCAGAGGACCTACAGAAGACCCATGTCCTCCTACACACAACTGTTGACTGGGTAGGATATCCCATCCACTTGAGATGGCAGGACGGTTTTGCACAGCTGTGTTGTACTCCCTTTGCAGCGTCACAGGCAGTGCACTGCAGACTCAGCACCTGCTTATGTTCACATATTTTTGGTGTGACTAGTCTAATAACTATTAATTATTTCTATGTACTCTTCTTTTAATAGTAACAATGAAGTTTTTCCATTTTACACATGGCAGAGGAGGTTAATGATCTGGAATCTCACAAGCACTCTATCATAATTATATCAGTCATTAAATCGTTAATGGTATTTTTAAAAACGGAAGAGACAAAAGCTTGTCTCACTGTTCTCTCATGCTCCCATCTGCTCTGTACCTTTTCATATTTGCTGAACTCAGTAGAAGCTAAAGATGTTAAACTTCGTGTAGAAATGAGGTTGGCAGATCAATGACATGTTTCATCTAATATCTTGCATCTGAAACTAAATACATTTGTAGGGACAATTAGCGTGGTGTCTACAGAGTGGCCTGGCTGGCAGGTAAGGACATGTTGGGCTCCATTCTTCTCAGTCAGTGGTGGGTTTTATACCTCTGGACATGACACTTCAGTCTTTTGTGTCTTTATTTCTTCTGCCATTTATTTTCCTTAATTACTGCAATTGAATGAATTTTACTGAAAAATCAAATTCCTGTAAAACAGGATCAAATGTAGGTAAAACACTGGAAGAGGTGAGAGCCATTCAGATCTCTATCATGAAAACCACATTTTCTGGAAGAAAAATCCAATGTTTTTTTTTTTTTTTAAGAGTAGTGATCAAATTTGCTTTTCTAAATTAACAGATTATACAAAAAGAGGATATGAATTTTAAGCATTAGTTGTTTTATTGTCGTACTTACTTGACATTCTGACCCAAAATATTAAAAAAAAAAACATTTTTGTAGCTACAAAAAGCATATTTACTGTCTGGACTATTAGTAGCCATTGTTGATAAAATTCAAGTGATCAAAAGTTTCTGAAAATGTTTGGGATAAAACCTCAAAGTACACTAATGTGAAGAAAAAAAAAAAAAAAGAAAATTAAAGAGGAAACCAGATTTAAAAAAAAAAAAAAATACCAAATCTCCCAAAAATGTGATAGTGTTATTCTTATATATAAAATACTATGTGTTAACTTTTCATGTGTCTCTTCTTTTCCAATTCAGTTATCAGCACTACGTTAAGATTGCTACATCAAAGTACAGTATTGTGTGCAGCTGTAAGGGTTAGTTAGCTGTCAGTTTAATGGACCTAAGAGCTAGTTTTTCAACATCATGAGTAAGCCACAGTTAAATACATTATTCTGTTCAAATATGTGTCACAGCTTGCTTTGACATGTGACCAGCCTCAAAAGTAGACAACAGTTATGAAGGAAAAGCTAAAGAACATAATGTATTCATAAGCAACAGGAGTGAAATATTTTAAATGATACTATTAAAGGATTCTTGCTAGCAAAAGTAGTCCCAATGAAAAAGAGTTTTAAATGGCTTCTCAGTATTCCCACTAGTTGTAGATATGATTAGGAAAAAAGCCATAAATAAATAAATCTCTTTTGAAAAGAAAAAATAATTTTTGCCAGAAGATACTAATTTTTGTTTTCATTTAAACATTTTAATTTATTATCTTGTTTTTTTTAAAATGTTCTATCACAAACTAGCTGTTGCTGTTTTTCTTGGAAAAAAGACAAAAACTGAGAACAGTCTGTCAGAAAAACTTTGTAATTTACCTACTTTTCCTTTGTGAATCCCTTCTTAAACCATTACACACTTTGGGGTTTTATGTTTATTTGAAATGTAAAAAACCCACAAAGCTTAGAGAAAATTAGTAAAACAAACTTTATCCAACTTTATTCATTAGTTTTTACAAAGAGTTGCATGACCTTGCTTCTGTGCACCCCAATGTTTAGATAACAAACTCATTCCTTCACTGCTGGTATTACCACACTGAATGGAGTACTTACTAGTTGAATTTATTATTTGTTGTCAGGTATTGTTAGTATTCTAACTTTTTCAGTCTAGCAATTATGTAGCAGGGACATAATGATGGCATAGTGAGACTGGATAAATATACTAATAGCTGAAAAGAATAACTCTCTGATAAATTTTATGGTGAATTTTTTTGTAACATAAACTACTAGGAAATGCATTTTAAGAAGGAGGAAAGTCAAATGATCCGCTCTGAAATGACAAACATCTTTTTCTTTGATGAAAAGCCAATCTTGGAGGTCAGAGATGTAGTCTCAGCTCATGATTTCTATGTCTTATTTTTCCTGTAAAACTGTTAAAGATTCTTTTCCATTTTGTTTCAGTAATCAATTACACCAAGCATGTGCCCCTGCATTTGCAATGGTATTTATGCTACATATAAATCTGCAAAGATACAATGGTAAATCACATCTTTATAACAGTAATGTAATCTTGCTACTTAAATTTTGCTGAACTGAAACATCCTTACCTTGAGTTGTTTCTTGTATAGCGTAATCAAAAAAGTGGGGCCTTTGTAAAGTAACTTAATGTACATGATCAATAATCTACACCTTTCTGTACATAAAGAACTGTGAATTCTTTGAATGGGATATGCCCTGTGCTTGTGAAATGTTCGATTACACATATTTTACCAAAAATGATACTGCAAGAATGAGTAGTGTGTTGCTATTCTTTCTCACGTTCATATTTTTGATATTTTTATTTGTACTATTTTCAGCTTCACTGCTGCTGCTGTTGCAGTTGTGCAACAGTGTCCCTAAATTCTGTGTTTGGGTCCCAGGATTTGGTCTAAACACCTGACATATTTTGGAGTGGAACAAACCACAAATATTGGAGGAAAATGTCAGCTTTTTTGCTGAAATATTTTAATTGTACAATAGACTACCATTATTGCCAAGAAGTTGCGTGCTTCATTGTTGCATCATCTCTCCCATATAAGCAAATGCTAAAGTGGGGGATTTCTGTGCAGGATAACGAGAGATGGATCCACACCGGTGCCAACCCGCCCCCCTGCTGTCTCCAAAATATGTCCAGTGCTTGTTGCTTCAGGAAAAGAGGTAAGCAGCCTGCTCTATTGATGCTTCTATTCAGGGCTATATGCTCCCTCACTTCCTCTCCCTGTGACGGTGTTGGTCTAGTTTCCGACGTTTGTGTCTGTTCCTTATACTCATGTGTTAATGTTGCTGGATTTCTGGCCGCAATGGTTTCTTCTGGCAGTGAGTTCTAGAGTCCAGTCACATGAGATACAAAACCAGTTTTTATTTTGCGAGCCTTGAAGTTTGCACTGTAGTATTTCACTGAGGGTCACATCAAGAAGACCTCTGTTCAACTTCAGGATTCAATTTGTTGATATATTTTATCACACCTTCATTCAGTCTTTGTGACAAAAACTTGACCTCTCTTTTTTCAAAAACCTCTCTGTGACTCCCATTTAAGATTATAATTTTCCTCTGCACAGCTACTTGTGCAATAGCTTTATTGCAGAACTCCTCACTCATAATTTGTGCTTTTTTTCAAAATATTAATGATGATTTTAAGTGTTCAGATTGGAAAGACTTGCCATGAAAGACCTTTAAAATACAGGGAAATGTAATATTTCTCTTGGTTTTGGTGTCATATTACAGACATAATTAAATATATTACTGTGAGCTCATCACTGCTGACTAATACATGGTATAGCTTCAGCATGCTTTGCATGCTGTAATATCAGGGTGTTGTAGCACCTGTAACTATTTCTGCTTCTGCTGCCATATTTCTTCTACCTCTAAGAAGTCTTTTTGTCTAACAAAACCAACTTCTATTTTCCTTTCCTTCCTCAGCTTCAGTATTTCAACTTAGTCCTCTGAGATAATTTCCTCTATATTTATCTCCTCTTCCCCTTCTGCTTCCATAAGCATAGTGCTGATAAAATTTATAATGGAAAAAACAGAATATGTTTTTCCAAGTATTAAAGGAATCCTCAGGCTTTTGAAGTATTTTCCTGAAGAGTAATCTAGCTGGTTTAAGAGCACAACTGAAACTATGCTATAACTAGATTAGAAAGTAAAAAAGTAAGCTCTTATAGAAATATCAAAGTGGTGTTTCTTGTCCAAGATTTCTTATTTCTTTCAGAACTACAAGCAGGCTATAGTTTGCAAGAGGGAAGAAATGGCTGAAATTTCTGACAACTCCACTTTTTATTAATAACTGACTGCTTTAGACCCATTAGATAAAAATCTGCTGCTTTTCTGAGAGAGATTCTTCTCTTAGACCGTGGTGAAATTCCAAGGATTCCATCATTTACCAGCAGTCCTGGCTGACTGGGGAAGTCCCAACAGATTGGAAACTGACCAATGTGACGCCCATTTATAACAAGGGTCGGAAGGATGATTCAGGAAATTACAGGCCTGTCAGCTTGACGTCAGTGCCCGGGAAGCTGATGGAGCAGCTCATCCAGAGTACCATCACACAACACATGCGGGACAACCAGATGATCAGGCCCAGTCATCATGGGTTTATGACAGGCAGGTCCTGCGTGACAAACCCGATCTCCTTCTACGACAGGGCGACCTGCTTATTGGATGAGGGAAAGGCTGTGGATGTAGTTTACCTTGACCTCAGTAAGGCCTTTGACACCATTTCCCACAACATTCTCCTGGCAAAACTGGCTGCTCGAGGCTTGGATGATCGCACGCTTTGCTGGGTAAAAAACTGGATGGATGGCCGGGCCCAATGAGTTGTGGTGAACGGAGTTAAATCCAGTTGGCAGCCGATCACGAATGGTGTCCCCCAGGGCTCGGTTTTGGGGCCACTCCTGTTTAACATCTTTATTGATGATCTAGACAAGGGGATCGAGTGCACCCTCAGTAAGTTTGCAGACGACACCAAGTTGGGTGGGAGTGTTGATCTGCTCGAGGGTAGGGAGGCTCTGCAGAGAGACCTGGACAGGCTGGAGCGATGGGCTGAGGCCAACTGGAGGAGTTTCAATAAGGCCAAATGCCGGGTGCTGCACTTGGGCCACAACAACCCCCAGCAGCGCTACAGGCTTGGGGAGGAGTGGCTGGAGAGCTGCCAGTCAGAGAGGGACCTGGGGGTGTTGATTGACAGCTGGCTGAACATGAGCCAGCAGTGTGCCCAGGTGGCCAAGAAGGCCAATGGCATCCTGGCTTGTATCAGAAATAGCGTGGCCATCAGGGACAGGGAAGTGATCTTGCCCCTGTACTCAGCACTGGTGAGGCCGCACCTCGATGACTGTGTTCAGTTTTGGGCCCCTCACTACAAAAAGGACATTGAATTACTCGAGCGTGTCCAGAGAAGGGCAACGAAACTGGTACAGGGTCTGGAGCACATGTCGTACGAGGAGCGGCTGAGGGAACTGGGGTTGTTTAGTCTGGAGAAGAGGAGGCTGAGGGGAGACCTCATCGCCCTCTACAACTACCTGAAGGGAGGTTGCAGAGAGATGGGGATGAGTCTCTTTAACCAAGTAATAAGCAATAGGACAAGAGGGAATGGCCTTAAGCTGCGCCAGGGAAGGTTTAGACTAGATATTAGGAAGCATTTCTTTACAGAACGGGTAGTTAGGCGTTGGAATGGGCTGCCCAGGGAGGTGGTGGAGTCCCCATCCCTGGAGGTGTTTAGGAGTAGGGTCGACATAGCGCTGAGGGATCTGGTGTAGTTGGGAACTGTCAGTGCTAGGTTATCGGTTGGACTAGATGATCTTCAAGGTCTTTTCCAACCTAGATGATTCTGTGATTCTGTGGTTTCAGCTATTTGAGGAAATGGATATGCAATTTGCAATTAATAATCTGTTTGACAGTCATGATTATTTTCATTTTATCTTTATAAAAAATTTGGGACCTTTCAATGATATTTTAAACTTCTTTTTTCTTTTAGTGCGTAGCTGTCTCTGAATTTTATTGGTAAAACTCTAATGTCAAATATTTAGCAACAGGCAATTTGCATTGCATAAGTTAGTTACTTTCCCTGTATTATTCACACTCATTAATGGGATAATTTCTAAAATTAAGTAAATGTACTTGTTTAGTTGCAAAAAACTTTTAGATGTGCTTATAATTCCATCTTCACTATTTTGTTTAATTATATTGCCCAATACAGAAGAGAAGCCATGTCACCCATTTCTGTCATCTGTTGTTCAGACAAAACTGTTTCTGCTTTCTGTTAGGCGGCTGATTGCATTACCCAGCTTCAGGTATCTAAACCTTGTCTCCTTAAGCTTCACTAACAGTCAGTAACAGTAAAGAGCCTTCTGCTAAAGGAAATTCTAAAAAGAGAACATTCAAGAGTTTTTCTCCATCAGCCAAGAAGAAAACCTAGTAAAGACAGTATCCATATTAAGCATGTGTGTTACGTCCCTGAGGTTAAGAATGTGACTGCCATCTCACGTTCTCACAAAAATATGTACAGAAAGGAAGGTCATCTTATGATGCATCTGATCCAAAACACAAACTAGGTGAAGAGACAGTCCCCTGATTTAAATGTGTGTTAAAATGAACACAAACCTTGTGCTTTCCTGGGGAATGCTAAATTGTAGTTAGGATCTGAACCCGTGTGGTTTCACAGGGTAATGCAACTCCTATATTACCTTACAGAGAAAGGAAAAGAAAACGTCCCTTTGGGAAGTGAGCATTAAACTGAGTAAGACAAAACTCCTGTAGATAGATGGCAGTTGGCAAATGCAGCTTAGTCTAGTTGCAGTGGGCTGAAAAAATCAGTTCTAATGCACTGTGCAATTAATCTAAATTACTTCTATTGCTAAAATTGTGTCATTTCTCATAGCTTTTGGCTGTGGAAAGGCATTTTTATGCTCAGTCTCATTAAAAGAAGAGTAATTGACTTTCTGTGTATGTTTTGATGACATGGACCTGTCATCCAAATATTAAATTTTCTTCTTAGATTTGATCATTTGGCATGTTTTTAGTATCAAAGTCTGCTGGATATTTAATTAGAAGGCCTCTAAGAGGGCTACTTACATTTATTTCTGTGGTTCATATTTGGGATTCTCTTTGTTTTATGACAGACTTACAATACAACCTCTATGCTGTCTGGAATTAATGTAACTTATAAGTAATTTACCTAATTAATGTACCTGATGAGCCTCCCTGTCTCCTTCTATGACTTTGTTTTCAACCAAGCTGGTGAAATCTAGTAACACTGAGAACATGCTCAACAATATTAAAAGAGTTCGGAAGTTGTATCAGCGCCCCAAGGTGTGTGTGACAGATAACACATCTTCTCTGCAGTGTCTGATGGATGGTAATATGTCACATATGCTTCATAAAGTTTAACTGCTTGCAGAGAATGTATTAACCTTAAGCATCAGTACAAAAAGGATTTCTAGGCTTGAATTGTTCGTATCTCTTACAAAAGCTTGCGGGATATGATCCTGGGTTTATTGGCCCTTAGACCCGAGCTGGTGTGGTCAGTCCTGTGTGGCTATATTCCCCCAGCCCTCTCAAAGTTTGCAGGCTTGGTCTAAAGAGGAGCTAAGTCATGCAAGTCAGTGTCAGACCCTTCACAGCCTACACCACCAGGAGATAGAAAGTCAGAGAAAACAGTGAAGAGAAAATTCAGGAAAATATCTCAGTCAGTACAAAACAGAGGAAAAAAACACTTCAGTACCTGGTTTATTTTTTTTCCTCATTCTTTACATAGTGAGATTCATGACAGCTACATTAAAAAAAAAAAAAAAAAAGAAAAAAAAAAAGAAGGTTATTTTAAGGAGACAACTCCTCTCCTGACATTTGAAAAGTTATCTTTAAGAGAGCTTATTGGACTAGACATTCTTTCTTTGATACAAAGTCTGGTGGATTTTTTTGTTTATCAGGCATGGCTATTTTAAACTACTTTCATGGCAAATTTTTTTCCCCTTCACTCATTTGCTGCAGGGCAACATCCAGACTTTGTGAAAACAGCAAAAGAGGATATTTGGAGAAAATTCTGAGTGCAGTTTCAGCCTTTTCATAGCAATCCTTTCCATTTTCCTCTTACTTCCATCTCTCTGCTGGCTCATACTGCTGAAAATATATTTTGGAGTTCATTATCCAATAGAAGGAGAGTTTCTGTGCGGAGCTGGTGCACTGGATACTTGCAAGGCTAACAGCACTTGTTTCAAAGGGATATCCAAATATGTTTTCATTGTGTTGAGGTATCTCTGAATTCACAGTATTTCCTCTGCTTGAAGCACTATCAGCTGATAAATCCCTGGTCTCCTACCCAGCCCTCTTCCCTGCCACCTTCCCAGACTCCCCCAACACATTAACTTCCATGATGGATGAGTTCAGCTGCAGAATATCAATCCTTTAGGAGAAAGGCTCAATGAAAGCAAGACATTTCAAACCACTCGGGTTTATGTTCAGCCCTACTTCCAAAGGACTTTGCAGTTTATGTCTATTAAGTGTCAGAAGGATAACGCTTTCCCAGGAGAGCAGGGGAGGAAGGAAAGCTTTGCATGAGGCACTGACAAATCAGTTGTTTTCACACAGCTGCAATGGGAATTGGCATCACAGCATATATACAAGCAGTTTTCAGTAAATAGCTGCCTCATTTTACAGTTGGGAATCGGTGTGACACATGGAATTGTGAACAATGCAGGAAAATAATAAAAAGAACGATCACTTACCCAGATAGACAGAAAACAACAAATTGGTTTAGTTTCCAAGTGGTTGAAGTATTTGTGTTGGGAGGAAACAGGGAGTTTTTACATCCCTGAGCCAATTTAGAATATGTGTTTTGATTGTGTTTAGGAAGGAAAGGAAAAGGAAGGATTGAGAAAGCCTCACCCATGACTGAACAGTTTTACCAGTGTGGGCGTTTTTTCCGATACAACAGAACTGGGGCAAGCTCCTCACCTTGGATCAGGCTGAGGGAAACACCTGAAAATGAACTTGCCATCATTTTAAAGGAATCTATTACTCGCACTGCCACCAGATATAACAGGATACATAGTCACATGCTGACCAAAGGTTCTCCTTTTTGTTGCCAGCACGCTGTTAAACACTCTCTGCAACATGTCTGTGAGGACGAGAAGGACAGAGGGGAAGTCACCTCTGCAGCGCACAGTGCTCCTGTCCTGGCCCCTCAGCAGCCCAGTGTGATGGGGAGCCTGGGGGAAGCATCAGCACAGAGTGTAGGCACTTACACTGGTATCGAGCAGATAAACACTGCCTTTGAGTATTTTGCAGGTGCCTAAAAGTTAGACAAGCTGTATAACAATAAAGAAGGTGTAGTCTTGCATTTCACTTAATCTTGCTGTGATTTTTCTGGTTGGTTTGTTCAGTCTCTTGGGTTAGCAAAAACAAAAGACGTTTGCTCATGTATCCTTGTTATTATTATTGTACAGCTGGTGTTTTATGAGTGTAATGAGTGGAAGTCCACTCCCTGCTAAATTTAATCTAAGAGATGAAGCAGGAATTTGGGGAACAGAGGCTCTGTGATGTATAGGATTATAACTGCCTTTTAAACTAATTTTAATGTGAAAATGTTCAAAAACATTGGTTCTACAGGATGGAAGTACTGGGTCAATTAATTGTGTTTAGTATCTTATATAAATATTGTTCACTTATTTAGACAGGGAAATTAAAATTGACCTCATATCCTAGTTGTTAGAGTATTGAAGTTGGGTAGGAAAGAGTGTGTTCCAGATCCTTAACTCAGGGGGTTTTTAATTTTTTTATTTCTTATTTAATAATAATGAGTTGCAGCATAAGCCACATTTTATAGAGAGAGTCCCATGATGAGATAATAGAGCAGGGTGGTGAAGTCCCATCAAGATTGCAGATGACACCAAGCAAGGGAGGGCCAGTTGATGTGCATGCGAGCAGGGCTACCGTCTAGAGGACTGGGCAGGAGGAGGAAGGGCCAACAGGACCCCCGTGCAACTCAGGCAGGAGTAATAGGCAGCCCTCCCCTGGGTGGGCAGAGCCCTGGAAATGACATTGGGTGGGAATCAGAGAAAGTTCCTCTGTCCAGCTCCCATCAGCCCTTGTGAATAAATATCTGCACGTGAACAACCACTTCGAAGATCTGATTCTCACAACAGACTTCCATAGCGTTGACCTCAGATGTTCCATAACGGCAGCTTGGACAACTGGCAGTCCAGAAAATGAGCAAGCCAGCCAAACTGAGAATCTGTAGTATAATACAAACTGAATTTTCTCAAGAGGTTCAGATGACGTCTAGTGAATAGCAACAAGATTCTCAGCAAGAGAAAGTGACAACAACAAAACAAGGAAGAGTGGTTGTTGGAAGATTCTTTTGCAAGGAAGGAGCTTCTGACTCCTGTGAATGATAAGCATACGTCCTGATCACAAGAAGCTATGTCCAGCATGGGAAGTTAGCAGGTGAATTCAAAGGTGGTTAGATTCTACAAAGAAGGGTAGCAAACAGTCTTAAGGTTTTGCCACCGCTGCAGTGGGAGGAGTGCAGGATGTGTTCTAGCAAATTGTATGGTGAAATAACTCAGTGGGCTGGTGGGCTGTAGAGAAACATGTTTGCAACATGAAATCGCTCATTTGACTCTGGGTTCAGTCTGTGATAGAGGGGGAGGTGGTGATCTCTTGTTTTGTATTTATTTTATGAGTCATGATGTAAAGCACATACACTTTGTTTTCAAGATCTTGCAAGGGAGTAATATGAATGCAGTATTTCAAGTCAAGTAATGACCAACTATCGTGAGTGTTTCCTTAGTAGTATTATCAGCAACTATTACTGATGTTAGCTCCAAAATGTGTCACTAACCCAGGAAAGAGCTTTCAATGCTCCCAGCATGTCACTGCAAAGACTGTTTCAACCGGTCAATACCTTTTGAGAAAAGAGAAAGAACAGGGCAGGAATTCAGAAAGATTTCTAATAAATTCTTGCTGGACACTCAAAAATATTTTAAAAGACGTTGACTGTTTTCTGTAGAAAAATATAGTAGTATTAAATCTACTATGGAAAATATAGATTTAAAGTAAATATTTCCAAACCATAATCAGGCAAATATAATTTTTTCTTCAAAGCTACAGCTTTAAAATCTCACTTTGTTTTTAATGTTTTTGTGTCATAATAAGAAGTTTTATATCTTTAAGTTCTTCTCAAAGTGGGACAAAACTCAATTTGGATTTGTGAGAATGGCCTTGAAAGTAAATGTATGGCTCTCAATCTCTTTGAAAATATACTGTTACGGAGGCTTCCAAATAAGCAACCCACCACCAATTTAAAAAAATAAATAGATTTATTTTTTCCATAAAACCACCAGTCAGCTCTCCGTAGATTACAGATCCGGATGTCCACAAGAGGAGAACAGAATAACTTTCTGGGGTTTGACAGTAACCCGAAATACTTTACAAAGCCCCACTCCCCGGGGGTTTAACGACAACCCCAAACGAAAACTTCACTTCCTAGGGTTTAACGGGAACCCGAAACGTAAAACAAAGCCTCACACCCCAGGGGTTTAACGACAACCCCAAACGAAAACTTCACTTCGTGGGTTTAACGAGAACCCAAAACGAAAAACAAAGCTTCACAGCCTAGGGGTTTAACGACAACCCCAAACGTAAACTTCACTTCGTGGGTTTAACGAGAACCCAAAACGAAAAACAAAGCTTCACAGCCTAGGGTTTAACGACAACCCAAAACGCTCTATCACTCACCTAGAAAGTGAGGGCTCTCAACCTCGAGGACCTGCTCAGGGCAGCGTCCCGACCCAAAGTACCTCGAGGAGTTTCCTTGGGCAGCGTCCTGACCCAAGGGGAGAGTCCTCTGACCGCAGCGTGCAGCTCCAGGGGACGAGCTCAAAATGGCTCCCCCAGGGGACTCCATTTATACCCAGGCCGAATCTGACCTGTAGTCAATAGCGGCTCCCATTGGTCAAAGGTCTCAGCTACCGCGAGACCCTGAAAACAAAGACAGCCAAAAGCTGCCACGTTTCAACAGCCAGGAAGCTCTGTTTTCACTGGGCGGATGCACCTGCCACAATCCACCCCGTGACTACAGTCATGATTCGGCTGGTTTCCTTGGAGTGGTGGCGCAGTCACCTCTTGCCTCCAAGGTTAAAAGGGAGCGCGGTCCGGTGAGTCTCCATGCTCATTGTGGATTGTCATCCCTAGGTAATTATACAGTCAAAATTGAAAAGGCTGATTAACCATTCTAACAAAACAAACAATCAATGCCCAATATAACAACACCAAGTCCAATCATATTCTTCTGAGGGCTGTCAATTTCACAAGACTCCTTCACCACCCCGTTGTCATCAGGATCTTGATTGTCCATATGGATCCCCACAGCCAGGCAAGATGTCGACATCATCCATTCCTCCGAGGTCCTAATAAAAACAAAACTAGGCCTCGGATCAAAACCCGGGCATCAAGTTAAAAATCAGAGATTATCCATTGGACACTAATTCGGTGGGTTTCCTCACCTTTATCTAAAGCCTCCCAGGCATATAAAACCCTAGATTTTACCAGGACCATAGACACAATGCCAACTAGGAGCAACTTCACCATGACAGGCTGGCATACATATCGCTCCACCATGCCATTGGCTTGAGGGTAATATGGTGTATAAAACACCCACTCAATACCTTCCCCTCGTGCCCAGTCTTGCACCACTGCAGCTGTAAAATGTGACCCATTATCACTCTGAATACATTCAGAAATGGGCAAAATTGAAAACCATCCTTTTAAAACTTGGACTGTTTGGCCTCCAGTAGCTACATTAACAGCTGTAGCCATAGTTAGTCCCGATACCACCCCTACTCCCACCAAGATGTACCTTCTTCCATGAGATGGTTTTAAAGGACCAACATAATCAACTTGCCAGGTGCTCCAAAGTCCCTTACCTTCTTTAATATGTTGGGCTGGTGCTTGATTTGGATGGTTAATCTTAAGCCTCACTTGACATTGTGGACAAGCCATAAGAATTGCTTCACACATCTTCATTGGCACAGGCCATCCCCAGGACCAACACCCACAACAGAGATCTATTTTCCCTGAGTGACCTCGCTTAATATGTAGCCACTCAACCAGCCGATCCCAATCTCCTTTGTCACTATTAACTACCCTGATTTGGGCCAAATGATCTACTTGTTGATTCCATTTTGCAGCAGGGGTTCCATCTCTTACATGGCCCTTTACCCACTCTATATACCGCCGTTCAGCCTCCTTAAATGAAGTGAAAGAAAATAACAAAGGTCTAACTGGTCCTTGTGGTCCCTTCTGAAACACGCCACAATAAGAGGCATGTTCTGCAAATCCCCACTTCACTCTCAACGGGTCCTGTGGATGTAAGGGCCCCAACTTCTGATAAGTTTTAAGTTCATCCTTTAAAACATTCAGGGCCTCTGTATGCTGTAACGTCCAGTCCCATGCTCTATCTTTCCGCAGCAAACCATATAAAGGGCAGGCAATTACTGAAGACCCTGGTATATGCTTCCTCCAATAACCCAACAGTTGCTGCAGTTCTACCTTATTACCTGGTATCTGTCCCTTCTCAATAACTGATAAAATATCATCAGATACTACAATTGCTCCAGCCACCCACCAAGCTCCTAAAAATTTAATTTCTTGTCCTACCTGTTCTTTAATATTTCCTATATACTGATATATATGAACACCCAACAGCATCTCCACCATATCAAGAAGCTTGGCCAAAGTATTATGAGCAATAGTGGGAAAATGTTTATACCCTTGTGGGAGTCGATTGAAAGCATATTGAATCCCCTCCCAGGTAAAAGCAAACTGAGGCTTATCTTCATCCCTCAGAGGAATCATAGGAAACATATCTTTAACATCTAAAGCAGCCATCCATAAATAAGCAGCTACCTGTATTGCTGCTACTACTGGTGATATATTTGGGACAGCAGCTGTTAAAGGTAGAATATTGCTATTCAATCTCCAATAATCAATTGTTAACCACCAATGCTCATCTAACTTACGGACTGGCCAAACTAGAGAATTACAAGAGAAATGTGTTCTCACTAGGGGACATTTTTCTATTGCCCCCATCACACCTACTATATTTGTAAATTTCCTTGATGGTTTAAATCCTAACTCAGTGACTTGTCTATTTAAAACACTAACTCGAGCCCCTATGTCAATTGAAAACTCCAAACTTATCCGTTTAGGACCCACAGGAATATATATATAAGGTTCCTTATCAGCGGACCATTGGCAGGAATTCACCGTGCGGAGTGGGCGGCCCGATCCCCAAACCGCAGCTACTAGTTTTTTTAACTCTCTCAACTCCCCCCTCGATGCCACAAAAGGGTTAGTTTTCCCTTCCTGAGGGAGTAGAGTTACCTGTGTTTCCCTTTGTTTTCGAGTTTTCCCCTCCAGCAATTCCACCAACTTTAAGATATTATCAGTAGACCGCCCATGCAACCCGGCCCGGGGCACCCCCAGTGCCAGTGCCTTCTGCCAAAGATCATTCCTTCCTGACTCATAAAATCGGCCTAACTTATCTTGGGGCAATTCAAACTCTCTACGAGCAGGCTGTTCAGTGGGGGAAGCTGTTCGACTAACTTGTCGAACCCTCAGATTTTCACCCCCACCCCCACTCAAATCAATCCAGCCCATCTCTCTAAGGGACTGGATATGTGTCTTTAAGGCATCCGGGAGCCCTCTGATGAGAGGTTTAAGGTGGCTGGGATCCACCGGCGCCGCAAGCGGAATTCCACACCGCCCCCTCTTATCCATCGCCTGAATGCCAGCCGCCTTTTGTACTCCTTCTGCCAGCTCCACTGCTGCAAAGTAGTCCTGCGCCTGAGTCAAGCAAGCACCTAATATGGCGCACATTTTTCCTTCATTTCTGCTTATCCACCAACTTCCCCGGCTCTGTTTCAACTTTCTCACAACTTCTACCGGGTCAAGCCGCCTCTCTTTTGCCCACTGTATCTCTAAAGGGGAAGGGGCACAGCTATATTTCTGTAACAACTCCTCTATTGACATCCTGCCGACTACGCCAATTGTTACGGAGGCTTCCAAATAAGCAACCCACCACCAATTTAAAAAAATAAATAGATTTATTTTTTCCATAAAACCACCAGTCAGCTCTCCGTAGATTACAGATCCGGATGTCCACAAGAGGAGAACAGAATAACTTTCTGGGGTTTGACAGTAACCCGAAATACTTTACAAAGCCCCACTCCCCGGGGGTTTAACGACAACCCCAAACGAAAACTTCACTTCCTAGGGTTTAACGGGAACCCGAAACGTAAAACAAAGCCTCACACCCCAGGGGTTTAACGACAACCCCAAACGAAAACTTCACTTCGTGGGTTTAACGAGAACCCAAAACGAAAAACAAAGCTTCACAGCCTAGGGGTTTAACGACAACCCCAAACGTAAACTTCACTTCGTGGGTTTAACGAGAACCCAAAACGAAAAACAAAGCTTCACAGCCTAGGGTTTAACGACAACCCAAAACGCTCTATCACTCACCTAGAAAGTGAGGGCTCTCAACCTCGAGGACCTGCTCAGGGCAGCGTCCCGACCCAAAGTACCTCGAGGAGTTTCCTTGGGCAGCGTCCTGACCCAAGGGGAGAGTCCTCTGACCGCAGCGTGCAGCTCCAGGGGACGAGCTCAAAATGGCTCCCCCAGGGGACTCCATTTATACCCAGGCCGAATCTGACCTGTAGTCAATAGCGGCTCCCATTGGTCAAAGGTCTCAGCTACCGCGAGACCCTGAAAACAAAGACAGCCAAAAGCTGCCACGTTTCAACAGCCAGGAAGCTCTGTTTTCACTGGGCGGATGCACCTGCCACATATACCTCTTCCTTTCCCTGCTTCACAGTGCTTAATGTCAGTGGGAAAACTGAAAAAAAGCAACATTTAGCTATTCTGTGAAGAAGCTTTTCTTAAAGGATGATGAAGGAAATGCTTTCTGCTCATATGGGAATTTTAAATATATACAAAGAAATGACCAAATTAATCCTGAGAGGTACTTATATCTTTTATGAAGGGAATCAGTTTCTGTAACGTGTCGACAGCAGATTATTGGTTGTTAATATATTTAAAAGGACACTTGAGAGACAATCAGCTGCACTGACTGCAGAAGAAAAATGTATTACCTGTATCAGAAGATGGGGAGGACTGCAGGCAGTTCAAATATTAACCACTTTGAATGGGCTCAGTAGATTCAGTCTTTTTAAACTGTTACTAATGGAAATTTAGATTCCAGCTGTGTGAAATTAATTGTTTTGCTTTCTTTCTACAATATCCAAGTTTTGTGCTAATTGGGTAATGCTTTATTTTTAAAACTGAATCTTCACTAAGAATATTCCACAAATAAAGAGAGAAAATGAGCTAGCAGATAGGCAGAAGGGTGGTATTTTAGCTGTAGCTGAAGAAAAATAAACAAGGTACAAGAAAAAGATCTTTGGAAATCCAGTGTTTGCTCCCCTTGAGACTAAATCAGTTCTCAGATTATGTTGAAAACATACTGTCTTTGTTACCAAAGCATCCACAGTTTCACCTTCTTTACAGAGTCAGGCCACTGCACCAGCAAAACAGCCTTGCCATGGGCAGGGTCAGTTCGTGCTGGGCAACGGGTGAGTCGGTCATGCCCAATCACCCAACACTTAATTAGGGACTGCAACAAAACCACAGCACCACAGGCTGGCATCCACACAAAACACCCCCAGTGGAAAATATTGTCACAGAATGCTGCCCTCCCATGGTTAGGCTTTGTTCAGGATTAAGTTGAAATCTCTCCAGCGATGGTACTGCAGCAGCTCAGACTGGCACCAGCTAAGGGGTGTCTGCACCATCCCTGTGGCCCAACCCTTTCAAGAGCTCATGCTCTCAGATGCTTTTGCCAGTCTCCATATTGCACTGGAGAACCTCCTCTTGCTCACAGAGGGCTTGCTGCAAAGTGTAGCCCCTGCGTCAGGGCTGCACAGGAGCAGGTGTGCAGGGTGGACACAAGCCACAGTGAATGTCCCATTCTCCTTGTGTGCCCTCAGGGGAGAGCCAGCACCCACCACTGATACTGGTTCTGGACAAAGCTGACCTCCAGCTGACCAAAGCAAGGTACCAGTGCAAGCAGGGCAGAAACTATATGCTTTTCAGTCATGGTGCAGCTCTGGGGACTGCTGTGCCCATGGCCCGCCCTTGGTGTGAAAGCAGACTGAGGGTGGAAGCCAGTCAACCAGATTTCACGACCCAGAAACACAAATACTCAGGTATATATATTTTTCAGTCTCACAGGTTGTTTTCCATGAGGATCTCTTAATTTTATAAACCTCCCTCTTTGGACAGTTATGCTCATAATTCTTTCTTTAGTCTTTCAAAATCTCTCAGAACAACCATAGTTTTTATGTCTCTCTTTCCATTTGTCCCCCTACCCCCATCCCCACTTGTTTTTCTTCTTTTTTTTTTTTTTTTTTTTTTTTGTCATTTCAGCCAAGATTAATAATGTTGGTGGGCCTGGAGTATTCTTGAAATAAATGGCTTCTCCTGTTGCCCCAGTCTAAACACCACTTTGGATTTTAATCACTTGCAGAGGGTCTCTCAGCCTCCTCTGCCATAAACATCCCTCTTAGATGTATGAGATTTGTGATGTGAATGAAGCAGGAAGTCACTTCACTGTTATTTCCTACTCATCGATAAAACAAAATAGAAATTAAAAAAGCACCCAAGAAAGACTTTTTCATTTGCTTAGAGTTGTCTCTGTATAAAATCAGGCTCAGTGTAAATGTAAGAAATTATATTTTTAAAAAAAGGAAAAAGGAAAGTTATAGCAGAATATATTTAGACCTTTCTGGAGAAGAGCCTAGTTAAAATTTTTCAGAAAAGTTAATACAGAAAACTCCTGTGAAATCTCATATGTAAAGCACAGACTCTGTTCATGATCAAGCATAAAAACCTGCAAAGTTATATGAACTTTGTTTAAAAGGTGAATACTGACCTGTATCATAAAAGGAAAAGCTACTCCAGTGGTTAGATTAATTTCTGTGCCATCATAATTATGCCCCTGTGTTATGATAATTATTGGTTTCTTTAGAAAATGGTGTACCAATCATGCTGTGATGCACAACTGACTTAAAGATTTGGATAAAGAGGCTCCCTCAAGAAAAAGGTTGGTGCAGTGACCTGGGCTGTCAGTTTGGCCTAAATTTTCACAGGAATCTCAGTAAATTATTTGAGATAGTCAGGCATCAATGTTTTTCCCTAGATATTAGGTACTTAATTCCTCTGGGTGCTGAACTAAAGAGATAACTTGTTACTAGAGGCCAGCACATGGTAGTTCTCTTAGAGTGAGGAATAAAATGAAATTTAACCTTTATGCTCTTGTTCTAAAAATTTTTAACGTTGACTTCGTCATATAACTGTAGGGACTGTTTTACTAGGAGAATAAAGAGGCAGGATCATTCTAGTTCATGGTACAGTTTGCAAATATTCTCTTTTCTTTTCTTTTCTTTTCTTTTCTTTTCTTTTCTTTTCTTTTCTTTTCTTTTCTTTTCTTTTCTTTTCTTTTCTTTTCTTTTCTTTTCTTTTCTTTTCTTTTCTTTTCTTTTCTTTTCTTTTCTTTTCTTTTCTTTTCTTTTCTTTTCTTATAAAATCAAAGACCTTAAAATCCTTTTGGAAAAATAGAAAATTAAAGCACTGAATTGAAACACAGATAGGGACACACAGCTTTAATACACAAAAAATGTTCAAAAAAATATGTGCATGAAATCTGATTATGTACAAGATAAGAAACTACAGGTTTATGGGTTTGCTTTTATCTAGTCTGAACTCATTAGTTTACCACAGATTAACTGAAATTAGAACCCAGTTTCCCCTCTTCCAGAGGTCAAGTCTTTGCCCAACAGGCAGTAGACTAGGAATATCTTCTCTCTTTTTTTTTCTTTCCAGTGTGACAGAAATCTTCAGTGTAACACCATGTTGTCCCAAATATTCTGATAATCTCTAAATAGTGGTTATTCTTTGTCAGCACTTTGGCTGGCTGGAGGTTAACATCATAGGGTGTTTCAATATCTTCTGTGTCTAAGATCATCTTGCTCTCTGTCACTGTACCTTTTGAATGGAGGTCATGCTGGTCATGCCAATTAATGACATTTCAGCCAAAAAGTCTACTGATCATATGTTCCTGCTGCTATCAACTTTTTTATCTGCCTTGGATACAGAACATTGAAATAGAGCTAAAGTATCAGGACTCTAATTTTATAAGTGGGCTTTATGCCAGAAATACAGTAACAGCAAATCATTCTTATTGGTAAGAAATGAAGAAAACATGTTCTTTCTCAATAATTTTGACAAAATGGTGAAAATTTCTCGTGCAAATACAAAATATGTTGTGAGAAGCAGAAGTAATGGAACATGAGGCACAGGAAAAAGAAAAGAGAGCTTTGTGAATGAAAGTACATGTGGATCAAATTCAGAGATACTGGCTAACTATGGAACATTCATTGTTCAGTGCAACAAGAAAGAAAAAAGAAAGAAAAAAACCCAACATTTTTGGCCTAGGACACGGGCCCTACTGAAAGAGATTTAAATGATGTTGTGAAACATAGTAGGTCTAAAGAGTCTTTTTACTGCCTCATATTGAGCTAATCTCTAAACATCAGGGAGAACATAGAGAGAAAGCTGCCTGGAAAACCAACAGGTAAACGTGAAAACACTCCTAAATGTTCCTGAGAGACACACATCAAACAAAATTCCTCCCTCCCTTCTTTCTCGCTCTGAGCCCATGTAAAGCTACGTGTTGTCCCTACTTTCCTTTGTCTGTTGTTATGACATGTAAAAGTCACCTGTTGATATCTCAGAGTTTTGTCTCAGCTGTAGACAATAACAAGCACAAGCCTCTTCTGCTACCTAGAGCCTCTCCTGATTCTCATGCGATGTCAACAGCTGGGGGTATCAGAGCAATGGTATGTTCTGCCTCACCCAAAAAGAAAATAAAACCAAAGTCACCGTTTCCTTTTAGTGATTAATCATATATTTGCATTAGAAGAGACAGAGGATATAACTTCACTTGTCCTTTATATTTTTTTCAATATAAAGCCGTTATTATTTTTACAAATCAATGACCACTTTCCATTTCCTTGTGATCTGCTGAAGAAATGCTGACTACCATTACCTTGCAAAGACTATACTTTGCACTATACAGTGGTAATGACAAAAGGAAGGCAGCCTATGTACCTCCAGGAGGTAAGCTGGCAGACAGCTCGCTTGCTTTTCAGTACATCACTACAAAAGGGGAAGTCATGCAAAAGGTCAGATATTTTCAAGAGGAAAAGAAAACAGCCCCATTTATTCTGCTTTCTTGCAAATTATTTTTCTCATTACAAGTCCTCTGTAGCTGAACACTTCAGGGTGTACATTTTACAAACTATTTTACGGGAAGTTCTTAACACGAAGTCCGGCTTGCCTACTTCTGAATGTGGTCGAGGGCATGATTTTGATCCTCCTGCCATTTAAGCACAAGCGTTTCAGAAAGGGGTGGATCAAAGGCAATTCAGATCCATGTGCTTTAGCCCTAATTTCTGTATTGTCTCCATGACGGTGAGCAGTGTCTTGAACTGAACTATTGGGACAGGGTTCCCAATAGTTCAGGGATTTTTTATTTCTAAGAAGAAGTGAAGATAAAATCATTCTATCTGAGGAAAAAAAAAAAAAAAGTGTCTGCTTTTTTGGGACAAGAAGCAGCAGAAGTAAGTGAAACAGGAACTTGGACATTAAAAATATTTTTCACTGCGAGGACAGTGAAACATTGATGCAGCTTGTGCGGGAGGTTGGGGAGTGGCGGTTGTTGAAGTTTCCTCAAGAACTGGACACAGCCCTGAGTGACCTGTTTTGATCTCATAGCTGACCTTGTTCCTTGTTACCTTGTTTTGAGCAGGAAGTTGGACTCCAACCCAAATACTTCTCTTTCTTCTTCTTTTTTTTTTTTTTTTTTTTTGAAGAGACCTGTAGAGAAACAATATCATTTATATCTTTCTTTTGCAAAATAAAGTGATAGTAGGGTAAATATTTAATACTCAAAAGGTCAGGGATATTCCTCTAAAGGCTATTACAGTCCTCATTAGTGGGTACGAGACCAAGGTTCAGCATTTCCCAGTGTTCGAGAGTACTCAGACTCACACATTGCCTCACCACCCGGCCACAAAACTTATTTGGGAGCAGGGCTGTTTTCTGCAGTGCCTGTGAACTGCTGTTATTTTGCATAGACCTTTGTGCCAGAGAGGGAAAACAGTCTGTTTCTCTTGCAACAAAAAGGCATTTCTCTGTGATTCATTGCCTGCAATGCAGAGGTTTATGAGGTTTGTTTTTCAGAAATCCTTACAGGGATCTTCTTCGACTGGGAGCTCAGTTCCTGATGAATTCCTTAATGAGACAGACTTTGCCTGTTAGCCAAAGTCAGATAGACCTGGGCTTATACATTCCTACGAAACTTAACTACTGTTGGCCATATTTCAAGCATGTTTTAACTGATTTTGAAGAGAGGTAACACTTTGATTTATTTACTATGTCAGAACAATATGCTATTTCAACTGACCAAATTGTCTGCCTCATTCATCAAGGCATAAGTGATTTTCAGGTTTAAACATTAAAGATACATATGTCAACTGTGCATGAAAATTACAGGAGAGGAACATTTTGTGTTGTCACAGTGCCAGCACATTTCTCAAAGCAGAGAGGAGTGTTTTCTAGATAGTTTCAGATGTGGAGTTGTTTAATGCACTCATGACAGGAGCAAAAGAGACTCTGGGTACATTCAGACCCCTGTCGCAGTGAGCCCTGTGTGCGTGCACATCAACGGAGAGACAGTCAGCACTTTATTAAGTAGGAATGGCATCTCACCTTCCCATAAGCACTGTCTCGTATCTTGTCTGCTACTTCGGTCACCTACCACAATCACAGGTGTGATGCAGATGAAGGCTGTCCCTATTCTGGTGCAGATGTGACCAAAATGAAGACAGACACCACCAGCAAAACATGTCTGGGATACACAAGAGGTGATGGAGCTGACTTGTCAGGTATGAACAATGTGAGAAGCACCAGCTCTGGTGACACTTAAGTGGTGTGTGGTCTCTTGGTGTCACCTGTTCTTAAAAACAAGGGTATTCTGAGATGAAAAATGTATGTTAGAAAAATGGTAATTTCATCTCAGAATTGTAGAATGGATCCTAAAAGTGAAACTGTGTCGGGGTCACCTTTAGCTGGGGTCCTTACTTTGTGTGAGAACAAGAACGACACAACACCAATATGATGATCAGATCGTCCACCTTTCATTTCCCAATCCTGGTTACATTTATACTCTACTAAGTTCCGTACACGCACTCATCTATCTTCTAATAGCCTACAGGTTATCTGCACGTGCTGTTCATGCACTTCTACAAGCATTTGCATTGGTTAATTGCAATTAGTACGTAAAGCCCAAAACTTGGCAAAAACTCCCTTATCTCATACCCTGTTTTGCTCAGACTTGTGTGCTTTTGCTGACCACAGGTGTTTCTCACTTATCTGCTATCTTGTGTGTTTTTGCCAGCCTTATTTTGCTGGCCTTGTCTTCATCTTTGCATTCTTCTGCTTGCACTAACTTTCCCTCAGCGCGGCCCAGACTCCTACAAAACTGTAGCTGAGATTCCCATCAGGTTTTTCCAGATGCAGAGATTTCAGTAGGAAAAAAAGAAAGAATGACTTACTCAAACAGTGCAAGTTCAGAGTAATTCTCTACTATTACAGTTGAGATGTCAGGCTCTAAATGTAGTTTTTTCAGCGTCTTCTAATTCATCTGCTTAATTGAAAGTCTGATCTCTACTCTAGAGCCAATGAGTGAATTTAAGTTCCTCCAGAGGGTAATCCATGGCATCTCAACTAGACAGTGCTGAGTACATTGTCGGTCTGAACTCTTAACTATTTGTCTGCTCAATATCACCTTAGCTACACTTCTGATTAAAATGGAGTATATGCTCAACTGTAGAAAACTAGCTTGCTCTGAATCAACTTAATGGAAGGAGAAATTTCTCTTTTCCTTTGGTAAAATAATATGATGTTCCAGTACGTTAAATTTTGCGTCTTTAACTTTATTTTCAGCTGACACATTACTAAATATAGGAAGCTGGTTTTGGAAAGGAAGGGGTTATACACTATTGTTATATAAAAACTATGCTGTTTTTTTCAGTCTGCCACTGTGATGTGTATTCAGTATACATTTTCCACACCAGAAAGAGTCCTCATGGTGCATTAACCCCCTGGTGGCTTGGGGTTTCTGCTATATACAAAGTCAGCTTTATTTTCCTTCTGAAATTTAATTTCTTTTGAATTTGTGAACTCTTTAAAGATAAAGTTTTGCTATTCCCATCTCTGTGACCCAAAAGTAGTTTATAGTAATGCATGCTTTTTGCCTACTTCCATTACTTTTTGCTGTTTTAACATGTTTCAGGCAAAATGTAGAGGGTTCTAAGTGGAATATTTTGGGGTTTAGAGTTCTTGGTATAAACACTCATGCTCTTTACTACCTTCCTCTAGTTTTGTGATGACTTAATGTTTTGCATTCTTCAAAAAGACATTGAGAATGAAGAAACAGAATCCAACATTTGAAAAAATTTAAACTGTTGCCCAGTAGCTCTGCCTTAAGTAGCACGTACCTCAGCCATGTTGTGGAGGAATACCCAAGTAGCCAGCCCTGCTTCATTCAGCTCTGGGAGCTATAGTTTGTCTCAGTGAAGGCTTGTTTCCATCTGACTTCATGTCATATTTAGCAGTCCATTTCTGCAACTGTCTTCTCTTTTCAGCTGTAGTTTTTTCTTTCCTTTAAACAGTGGACACACTCTTGTTTCCATTTCTAATATCGCTAGTTGTCTTTATCTGAGCAAAGGTTAATCAGACATCCCAATTTCTCCCCAGTTCCTTCATTTTAAAACAACATAAAGCCAAATAACATATACACACAGCTTTCAAGGTACCTGGTCAATTTCTTGGCTGTCTCATGTATCTCTCTGTGGTGGGTTGACCCTGTCTGGACATCAGGTGTCCATCAAAACTGCTCTATCACTCTCCCACTTAAGATGGTCAGGGAAGAGAAAATATAATGAAAGGCTCATGGGTCAAGATTAGGACAGGGGAAGATCACTCACCAATTACTATCACAAGCAAAAGAAACCCAATTTGGGGAAAAAAAATTAATTTCTTACCAATCAAATCAGAGTAGGATAATGACAAATTAAAACTAAATATTAAAACACATTCCCCCCACCTTTCCCTTCTTCCAGGCTCAACTTCACTGCCTTCCAGTGGCTCAGGGGTCAGGGAATAGGGATTATGATCAGTTCATCACCCATTGTCTCTGTCAGTCCTTCCTCCTCACACTCTGGCCCTGCTCACACAGTAGACAGTCCTTCACAAACTGCTCCAGCGTAGGTCCCTCCCACAGGGTTCAGTCCTTCAGGCACAGACTGCTCCAGTGTGGGTCCCCCATGGGGTCACAAGTCCTGCCAGCAAACCTGCTCCAGCGTGGGCTCCTCTCTCCACGGGGCCACAGGTCCTACCAGGAACCTGCTCCAGCACAGGCTTCCCACAGGGCCACAGCCTCCTTTGGGCATCAGCTTGCTCTGGCATGGGCTCCTCCCTGGTCTGCAGGTGGAGATCTGCTCCATCATGGACCTCCATGGGAACAGGGCACAGCTGCCTCACCATGGGCTGCACCACGGGCTGCAGGGGAATCTCTGCTCCAACGCCTGGAGCATCTCTTCATCCTCCTTCTTCACTGACCTTGGTGTCTGCAGAGTTGTTTCTCACACATATTCTCATCCTCTCTCTGGCTAGAGTTGAAAAGGATTTTTTTACCCCTTCTTAAATCTTTTATCTCAGAGGTGCTACTGTGGGAGTCGACATCAGCCTGTCAGCTCTGCACAGCCTCTGAGAAGCAGCTAGGCTTTGATGAGAAACAGGCCTTGGGAGAAAGATAAGAAACTGCTGAGTTGTGCCAAGGTGGCAGGGAAAAACAACAGACAGCTGCAACACTGAGCTGTGGGAAAGTTACAGCCGCGTGAACAGCGCGTGAACAAGAAGGTGATTGGTCTGCACAGCGCGTGTTAGAGTGGTCTTATGCTGATAGGAGAAAAGATTGATAGCTGTCTAATTGCTGAATTGTTAATTATGAAGTGAGAGCTTTAACAAGAACATAAGTATGTACTATTGGAAAAATAAATGGCCTCTGCCCTGCAGAAAAAAAGAACACTCTGACTCATTACTTTGGATGCTACATGCTACCACCGTCTCTGGTTGACTCAGCCTTGGACAGCGGTGGGCCTGTCTTGGAGCCAGCTGGCATTGGCTCTGTCAGACATGGGGAAGGCTTCTGGCAGCTTCTTACAGAAGTGGGGGTAGCCCCCCCACTATCAAAACCTTGTCATGAGAACCCAATACTTAAAAACATATTTTCCTTTTTTTCCCCCATAATAAGATGTGAGGTGATTACTAAATTGTTTTCTCATCTCCATCAGAACATGGAGACGGGAAACAATTTTTTAAATTTGCTATGCCAAAAGATTTTATTAATTAAAAGGGTGCATCAGATCATCTTGAAACTGTTACAGAATTTGTGGCAACGATAAAAAATTTCAAAGAAGAAACACTCAGAATTTTTAAAATATTCTATGACAATGTTTCCATTCACCTTACTTAAGATACGAAAATCAACTGAACAAATGAAACAACCTCAAGGCCTTTTTTTTGTTTGTTTTCTTTAGAAACAACATATGAACAAAATGGTTCAAATGTCTTTTTGATTTTATGTAAGAAACCAGAGACCCTTTGGGGTTAAACCTGTTTATTTAGTTTCATTTGACTGCTGAGTAGCTTATGTTTGTTTCTTGAGTTATAGGAGATGCTGTGTGTTGGACTGTTATTTCAATTACAGTCAACAAGACCTTCTCCTTGATGACCAAATTCTAATTTTCTTAGCTTTCCTTTTATGAAGTTAAAGAAGGACCAAGAAGCTGCATTTACTTTGGATGGGTTGAATATCAGCTGGTTTGTGGGCATATACAAAAAGTATGTTATAAAACATGATACTTTACAGTGACTTGAATTCCTGTGGGCCCAACAGTTAAAAAAGCTATGCTAAACCACAAGTTAGTGTTGAATCTAATTTGATTGACCATTTTTATCTTGTGTATAATATAATATTTTAATCTCAGTTTTGTTGTTTCTGTGAACTGACCCAAAGATTGCATCAACTAAGGGGAAAGATGCTATATTCATATTCATCTTTAAAAAATTTCTACTCATCCTGGGATTCAACCTTGGTTTGTTTTAAATGGCAATTGAGCACTGAGAGTGCCTGAAGGACAATTAAAGTGCCTTCATAAACTGAGAAGAATTTCCTGCAAGATCTCCATCTGCTTCTCTTTTCTCACAGCCCTTAGGATATCACAAGTGGTCTAATGCAATTAACAATTTTCCCATAATATTTAGCTATTTCTTTTGGGACATAAGCTAACCCTTCATGCATGATGAATACCCGAATCTCTCCCTCATTTGCGGAGCTACAAATTCTGCCAGTCAGTGGAATAGACACTACACACTTCCTCTGTCCAGCACACGAAAATTCTTCTATTGTTTTTCCCCACCACTTTTTATTAGTCATTGGACACTCTTGTCCATGTTTAAGATGCTACCAGAGAAGGGCATGGAAGCCCAGAAGTCCTTCTCAGCAATTAATAACCTGGGAGACACATGTATACACTGGGAATGCAGAGACTGAGATACAGCAGCAGCATCCTGCGACTACATCAACATCTATCCACCTGTCTGCAGTTAAAGGGCAAAAATGTTCATTAGGATTAGTGTCAAACAAGTCAAAAGAATTCCTACAGATGAAGCCTACTCGTGGTAAAATGCAGTCTTCTCTTCAAGTCAAAGAGGTAAGAATACTAGTAATATATAAAATCCACGAACAATTCAGGCATTTCTTTCTTTTTCTTTGTAAGGTACTGTCACATACTGAAACGACTTTTCTCTCTCATCTGTCTGTTGATCCAATGTTAGACATATTTCTCTGAGCAAACTTTATGTCAACAGAGCAAATGGTAGGAAGAGAAACTCTCTCTTGGCTGCCCATGTTCACAAATACAAGAGAGAGATGGGGACAGGCTGCTCTTTGCGAAAGGATCCTCTTTGTTGTCTCAGAAAGTCACTTGGCACAGTCGTGTGGCACCAGCTCTGTGAGGCTGAGACCATTTCTCATTCTGCCATTATCACAGTGTGACTGTATCAGTGTGCTTGGGAAAATGCAAACACTCTAGTGATTCTAGACTGAGTACAGTACTCACCATGCCAGTTGATCTCCTTTCTCCAGCCCCAAGTCTCTCGATATCTCCTGCTCTGGTCCCTGGGAATGCCAGTCATCACTGAGTCATGGATCACCTATCAGGGTTCTCTTTTACAGGGGACAGTGCCCAGAAGGCTTCCTTTTTCTCCAACCTCCCTCTTCAGCAGTAACTATGTAGCAAATGCTTGAAGAGTCTAAGGAGGAAAATCGATGTTTCACGTCTGAACAGTATGGGTGATTTACAACTTTCATTACATTTAATAGAAAGACCCAAACATTTGCATTTTAATTATGCTTCTTTACTCACTCCAAATCTCATCAATTAGCTTCCGCATATAAATTCTGCAGAATTATTGTCTTAATAGCCTCAAAAAATGTCAATAGAAAAAACAAGGAGGGATTCCTCTCTCCTAACAATTCTCTTCACATCACCCTTGTGAGAAAATGAAAGTAATGCCTCAAACATTCATTGACATAGAAAACCTCAAGGACAAGCTGTGGCCTTTGGATTAGTCTAAGGAATGTCACCCAAGGAGGCAGGAGTGTATTGAAGGATGCACCCCCCACTCCCTTGCAGTTGCATTGTCAAACTCCTTAGATGAGCCTCAAAAGGGGGGAAACTGGACTGAATGAAACCAGGTGTTTCCCTTCAAGCACATGTACACTAACCCAATACTTTGCAGCTCTGTTGTGCAAGCCAGACACCATGCTCTTCTTGCTAATGACTTAGCACCTTCACCATTGAAGTGGTAACAAGAACTGATAACAGGTGGTCACCTCTGGGACGACCCAAGAAACATGAAGTCAGCAAAAATCTCTAGGAACAGGAAAAAACAAAGGTGGACAGGGTGAGTACGACCACAGACTCGATTCAACCCCTGCTCCACCTTTTTCCTCATCTCTCATGGAAATGAGTTTGTGGAATACCTGCCCCTCTTTGTCTAGTATGCTAATCAGCTGATAAAATGAACTTAAAAGGCAACAGAAAACTTTGCTGTGTGCACACCCACCACCCAAGATTACTGGACCTGAGACAATGCTGGATCCAGGGGTGGTGATCCGGATTTCTTTGACTCTATTTCTCTCCTTTCTTTTTCTTTCCTTTCCTTTCTTTTATTTCTTACAGATTTATAAAAGACCACATTGTTTATTATCCTTTTCCAAGTTTAAATTGTTTTCTACCACAAGTAAAACATTTTAATGGGTTGTTTGCTGTTGTTTCACCTTAAATTAACTCAAGGGAATCACAGAACCTTTGCGAGTCTCTGGGCTTCCAGTCCAGGTCGTGACAAACCTTAGCTTTCAAGCTGTTGACCAGCAGAAAAAAGAAGAAAGAGAAGAAAACAAACAAACAAACAAACAAACAAACCAAACAAACCAAAAAACCCAACAAAAACCAACTTCTCTAGAATTATGTGCTTTCTTACAGGAACAATCTTACTTGTTCTGAGGTGAGAGATTATACTCTGTCCCCATGAGTAGCAGTATAATCTTCAGCCAGTAATTGTGTTTAATGAAGAGGTCTGGGTAAAGCTCCCACAGAACGTTATCCACCAATTTATATGTTGAGTAATGTTACTAAAATTCATTCCTTAATAAATCTCTTCCGGGATTTATGTCGTCCTATAAATACACAAATATAGCCATCTGCAAAACTCTAATGGCAAACGTATTTATATCTTTCTTTAGTCTAATTAGGACCATTTGAGATCATGCCTCTAGAATAAACTCTTCTGTCTCCCCACTATCTATCATAGATTTTTAGTCTTAAAAAGAGGTGTGATTGTAGTGTTTATATTTGCAACATGCTGTCCCGATCCAATATCGGGGTGGGTTCTTAAACGATCCCAAGAGCGAGATTAAGACACAAACGAGGTCAGATGCTGTATAACCTTGTGAACTTTATTTTCTATAACAACTGATAACAGTGATAGGACAGAGAGAAAAAAGAAAGGTAAAGTCAGAATCCCTAAGCAAGAAAACGGTAGAGATGCAGCTAATTACCGCCACCACCAGGGATCCAGCGATGTTCCATTGGCTTGGGCTCGGTGCAGGTGATGGTGCTCCAAGCTCCAAGCTCTGCTGAGGTCCCAGCTCCAAGAAACAAGCATCACAAGCGTCGAGAAAGGTGCCGCAAGAGAGGAGTACGCAGTCCTTTTATTGTCCCAGTCCCCATGATTTCTCAGAAGAGTCCGCCCATTTCCACGGAGTTCATTGTAATATGTGCTGCCCCATGGTCCTCCTTGCGCGCATGCCCAGGTGTTCATGGTGGTCATGCTGGTGGGGGGGGTCGACCTGCAGTGCCTTCAGCCTTTGCACGTCTTCCTCGCCCCGATTTCCTTTTCACCCAGCTCGCGCGCAAGTACAACTTGGCAGGCACTGCCAAGGCTGTTGTTCTTGCTTTGAGCGGATGTTGTGGTTTCGTCTGGGACTCTGAGTCTCCTCCAAAGCATACTCCTTCAGAGCCACAGGATGCTGAGGCCAAGAAGTGGTAGTCATGAAGCAGCAATGTTGAGACAAACAAAGTCTAACAGAGTTCCTTACACATGCTCAACAGAATCAACATAAATAGTTGTTTTACACTTTAGGCTTTCAAGTAACTTCTCTGAAAATGAACCGTGAACGTGAGGGCAGCAAGGACTCTGGATCTCTGAGAAGAATGAAAGGAAAATTGGAGTACTAAAGGGAACAGGCTTTCATAAAGGAATAGTCTGGATCAAGAATTAGTTTACTAGTTAAAAAAGGCTTTTCAGGGCACTTTGTCATGAAGTTCATTGAGACAATTTCAGAAAGTGGGGTTTTTGGTGACTGAGGTAGCTAAGACAAATACTCAAGGAAGGACATTTAAACATTTAATTTAACCATTAAATTTTGAGTTCGTAGTGAGAATGTAATTGGGAAAATTCACTTAAAATTAGAATCAAGCTCAGATTAATATCTAGGCCTAAAAGAAGAACTCATCAATCGTCAAAACATAACAGAAACATCAAGCGTAAAATGCTTTAACATGTCAGAGGAGAAGACAGAAGTTTTGAGGTTTTCACTGGGTTTTAGTTCTATTTTTTAGAGGAGGGTCACATTGATAACCTCTTCACTGCCACATAACAAGTAACAAAGTTACTGGATGAAGTGTTGTGTTTCTGCTGAATATTTTATGTCCAGGGACCATTCCTAAACAATTCACGCTCAGCAGTGAGGAGAAACAGAGAAACCACAGGGCACGGCTGTGCCCTTGCCACTGTGCCGACCCCACGTTGATCAACACAACAAATGTGTGTCTGACACAAGGGGACACCTGGGTGACACAGACACCTGACCTGAAGTGGCAAAGAGGGCAGAGGAAGAACTGGCCCTTGTGGTGCTTTTTGCTGGGGCCGATCACTACCAACACTGCTAATTAACAGGCTGCTAATTGGTTCAGCAGTGGGGGACTGGGTGGCTGGGCAGCAGCCCATGCCACAGTGTTTCTGATGGCCTCATCTCTGCTCTTCACTTGGGGGGGTCGTGCTCCTCACACACGCAGACATCTCCGGTGCCAGTCCCTGCAGCAGCAGGCAACCAGACATGCCAGGGGCCGTTCAGCTACTCCACAGTCACAGAAGCAGTTCCTCAAACCTGTCTGATGTGCAGAAGGGAGTGAAACAGCTTTATTATCACATCCTCAGCCATGCACTCCCCCTTTCTGCTGAATAACATCACTGTCCTGGTACTTACCTTAATATTTGAAGGACAAGCACCTTCAAATTATTACCATTAAAACAAACAAACAAACAAAACCGGCCACAACTTTTTACCCTCCTTTGCCTTTTCCCTTGTCAATGTATGAACTTTTTTCACAGCTTAGAAGTACAAGAAGCCATCAGTGTAACAGTGATATCTGAGGTAAGTAATAGGCTGGATTACATGATATTGTCTCCAACATTAAAACTGGACTGCGTGTAACACAGGACACTTCTTTCTGATGAGTAATATTGGTGGAGGCACTGAAGGAAAACATTTATTTCCAGTGTCCTTTCAAATCTGATCTTTCTTCTTCCCAGGCAGACCTGCGTGTTGTCTGGGTGTAACCATCAGAAGTTAAACACCTAGCACATGCTCAATGCTTTCTTTATTGTCATAAGAGACAAGAGTCACATTCCTAGAGGGATTCATCTGATTTCAAGGTGTCTCATGCAATACTGGTATGTTTCTCTGAAAATGTAGACATTCTAAACCTCAGGGTGAAAGAATACCATTGCAGATAAAGTAGGAATATACACTGGAGTCATTAAAACTGACATATAAGATATGCATGAAAACTTGATCTCTTATTCTCTAGTGTAGTGATATCCTTGTTCTTTAAGGTACCCTAGAGAAAAAAAAAAAAAAAAAAAGAAAAAAAAAAAGAAAAAAAAAGAAAAAAGAAAAAAAAAAAGAGGAGGAAGAGTGAAGCTATTCTGTAAAAGAATATTCATTCTTGAGAAACAGTAAAAGGAAGGAAATCTTCTCTACTGGGAAGGAGCTTCTCATGCCATGGGCGCTGTGCCTATTGCTATCAGACACTGAACATCGATTACTACCTGTGGGGACCTGTAGATCCTGTGCAGGCCACAGGAGACAAGACCACAGACAATCAATATGATTGGAAGTCAAGCTCAGAGCTTTATTAGCAAGCAAGCCCTTATATACTGTTGTGTATTCTAAAAATAGCAGCAAGCCCTTATATACTCTGCTGCCTTCTAAGAATAGCAGCAAGCCTTTATATATTGTTGTGCATTCTAAAAGTAGCTCCCCTCGGCACTTTCCACAAACACTGCTACCCGCACGTAGCCAGTAGATAAGTTCCTGCTTTTGCAATTCCAAAAGGTCCCTTCTTTATCAGCTTCTTCCTTAATGCGCACATTCTTTTCTTCTGGCCTTCTTGTAACTATTTCTTGTTTTCAGACGTCGTTAATTTTCTGCCCAAGTGCTGGTTGTACTTTTCCGTTGTCAGTGTGGGCAGAAAGTTCAGTAAGCCAGCATGCACACCCACAACTACCAATAGCCACAGAGTGACAGCTTTCATTTCTGATCCATTCCCTTTGTTTTGAAGATGAAAGGGAGGGTATGCCAAAGAAAAATGAAAAGTAGGTCCTATGTGGCTATTGACAGAAAACTAATCAAGCGTGAGCCCAGTCAATGAATTTCATTGGTAATAGGTAGGACAGGGACTCTGCACAGACTGAGGGTACCAAGAAGGAAATACAACTCAGACAGGGTTAGCCACTGTGATACATGCAGGGATCTACTTGTTCTGTGATATGATTTCCCATCCCTGTTTATACATGTATAATTGGTAATGGCAGGAGATTCCCAGGAAAGGAGGAGGCCCTGCTGAGAGGAGCATCTAAGTGTCACCGCTTGTGTCTCTGTGACAGAAACCGTCTTGTCTGACACACTGTGTGCTGAACCAAGGCACCCTTGTCACTTGAAGTAAATAAATACTTAAAAACAGAGTTCCTGTGGTTTCAGCTAAGGAAACAAAGATGCCTGCTGAGATTCTAACAGTCACACATCATCTGTGGAGTAGGTTTGTCATACCCACTATTGAGAAAGAAACATGTCAAAGACTTGTATATCAACATCACTTCAATCCAGCTTTTCCTGCTACTTTTCTCCTTGGGATTTATTGGCTGAGCAAGAGGACAAGCTCTAAGAAACTTATATCACAAGTGGTGAATTTTAAAAGTCTTTTGCAAGTTCCTGCTTGATGGAGGAAGATTCTGGATTTAAGGTTATATTCATGTGGGTTTTGGTCATCACTATGAAGAAATTAGGAGAAAAAATAAATGAACAAAGGAATAAAAATTAGGGAAGAGCTCACATGTGAATATTGATCAAGACACACACTTAAGCATGTCTAGTCTGGTGTAAATAAAATATTTGCCCAGATGTAAACACAATTTCCATCTCACGCTTTTCATCTCCTGTTGCTTTGGCTGGAGTATGAGTTTCACATTTTTACAGGATAAATATAGAAACTGATTCCCTAATTTTGCCCAGCACCTCTCTATATTTGTCTATAGTTAAAAGAATGAAGACTGACAGATGATCTTCTCAGGGTCTGAGCTGTTTTAATGTGGCACTGCAACATCCCACCACAGCAATAAAACCTGTGTGTACCCCATAAACCCACAGAGCATTTTCTGTCAGAGGCTGACCACCATCCAAGGGAAATGTCCCGTCCAGTTTCCTTTACTCTGTTTCCTTGTCATGGGAAGTGCACAGTGTCCAATTCCTTCTGAGCTTTGTTTTCAGGGGACTCCAGTCTGTGGTGTGCATGGTGAGGTGTACTGGGGATCGCATTTCTTCTTGAGTGGAGCATTGGCGTTCCTGCTATCCATGCCACTTCAGCCTGGCTAAAATCTGATAGTAGCACTTCCATTCCTCCTAAGACTATTTCATAGAACCTTAGAGAGACGATAGTTTGTGCATGACACCGGCCCATATTAATCACTCCCCAGGGGGAGAGTTCTACCCCAGAAATCAGAGTTAGATTAGTACACCCACATAGCTGAGACTCTCCTCTTGAAGTGTGCCTATTTGTAAAACTGTGCAGAACAGCTATAGTGATTCAGATTCACAACCTAACCTAGTGTTTAAGTAAAGACAAGTCATTCCATATGCTTTCTCATATGCTTTCTTGTATAAAACATTAGTTGGAACATGTTTTAGACTTTCTGAATAGACAGCTAAAGTAAAATTATCTCTGTAATAATGCTGTTGAAAAAAATATTCCAAATTTATTAATTCCCTATATTTTCACTTCATGTTCAGTGAAATTAAGTTGGAAACCTGGCTCTTTTGCACCTTTAGGGTACTGCAAACAACAAATTCACTTTTAAAAAAATAATGGTCTAGTCAGATTGAGAAAATATAAGACTAGGCTCTGAGCTAGTATAAATCATGGTCAATACATGGAAATTGAACTATGCTGATTTACATCAGCTAATGGGTCTGACCTAGGATTTATATAACAGAATTGCATAAATCTCTTTACTGTGGACTCATATTAATTTTCTAGACATTCTCCAAGTACTGTATCAACTCAAATAGAAATTAAGTGTCTGACAGCCTCACAGATACTTTCTAAGATATTTCTACAGTTTTAAAACCATCTCACCTCTTTTGCAAAATGTACCTATAAATACCCTTTCAACCTGTAATTGAGCCTCCTGTGTTCAAGAAAGAGCAATCACCAAACAACTTACTGCACACAAAAATAAAAACAACAGTGAACAGTCCCATAGCAACAGACTTGTCTACACTGAGCAAAATTACCTGGATTACAAAATAGTAAAAAATTTCAGAGTTATCAACCTCCCATTGTGTTCTGTTGCTTAATAACATTGTGCACGTATAGTCACAAATGAATTTGTGTTCAGGTCAGTAGCCTGATTTACTCTTCAGTATGATCTAAGAATAATACATTGAGAAAATCAAAGATATAAAAATGGAAGGAAAAATTCTCGCTCCAACCAAAGCAACTTCAATTTTATCATTTAGAGCACTTGCTGAAACAAAACCAGGCCTTTTAAGGAGATGGTAGGTTCATCACGGTTAAAATCAGGCTGTACTCTGAGCATCTGATGGGCAGAAACAAATTTTTATGAGCTACGAGTTCCTCGCTATTGGTGTAATAGTTATATGTTCCCTTTGCCCATATTTCTAACTGTCTTATTTCTCACCTTTCTTTTCCAATATGAGAGAAAAATCAATTGATCGAACAGTCTTCTACCCCACACTCCTTTCTCTATGACACACAGTTTCAGTTTGGCTCTGCAGTTGTCCTACTTTTCCTGTAATTTGACGTTGAAGCTTTAATCTCTTGTGTGGGACATGATGCAATATGTGAGAGGTCCACTCTTTCCTGAATTGGTCCCCTTATGCCGCTCATTCCTACAAGAAAATAGGAATTTTCAAACACCCAGGAAGGATGAGGTGGAGAGGGAGCAATACCACGTTTTTCTTTCAGCATCAGTGTTTTCACCTCTACAGTCACTGTCATCTGGCAACTGAGGGGCAGCTACAGAGTTTTGCATAGTTCTGCTCTAACTCTTTGCCTGAGGAAATGGTTTCATGACCACCTTAAACTCTGAGTTACACTAGAACGATTTCCCCATGGTGTGCATCACTACTCCCCAGACCTTGACGTGGATTTGAAGAGTACTTGGCTCTGAAGGTCTTTATAATGTTGTTCAAGGCAGTAATGGAAACTATCACTTTCACAACACTCTTTTGAGGTTTTTTTTTTTTCCTTTTTTTTAAAGAAAGAAAGATAAATTATTTTTTTTCCCCAGTTTAATGTAGATCTCATAAACCAGAAAAAATGATCTTTCAGAAAAAACACATTGTTGGAAAGTCCAGTGAGTGGTCAGAATTGCAAAGATCACTTTTTATTGCAAGGCATTTTCTCACTGTTTTTCAGTAGGGATATTGAAATATCTCCAGGCATCTCACAAAGTTTGTCTCATTCATGTTGTTGTTATCAGCAATGACTGGATATTAGGATTCTCTACCATAAATACAAAGAACATAAAGAACAGATCCTTGGTAGTCTGACTCCATTGAATCCACTGCCCTGGGAAATACCACAGGATTCAGTCACATTTCCTCTTCCAGGATCATTTCCTTTGCTCTGGTGTATCATATCCTGACTGTCACTCCTGATTTTCATATTTATACATGCTCCTGATTCGAGGGGAAGACTCCAAACCCTTTCACTAACAGTCTGAGGCACCTGCTAGAGTACACAGACACAGAAAATAACAGGAGTGAGGATGTAGACACTTATTTTTCTAAGGGAAAAAGAACACAGCAGCATCCACCGTGCATTGCCATCCCTTCAGCCGGGCCTTGCTAAGCTGCTTCTGATCTTTTGTTAGTCCGCAAGTATCCATTATACCACTGTTCTTTTGCACATGATGAACCGCTGGGTTTCTTCAGCCCTTCAGTCTGGGCTCCAATATCAGTCACTGTGTAGACTTACAAAGTTTTACTGAGTTCTGAGTCAATTATAATTCAGCTTCCAAAAGAATGTGAATTTTTCTCAAAAATTACCTGTGTTCAGCAGCCCTTTATTTTCAGGCTAACCAGCAACAGAATTGGTTGTTCTTGTCTTTCCCTCCACCTATGTTATAGATACTGATTTTTCTTCAAATGCATTGAAGGAAATGCAATGATCCCATTCTACGTTTGAAGAAATAGAGTCAGAAAAGGTAGGCGGGGTTTATTCTGTAGTTAAAAGATGTTAACCCTTTAAAAGTTAATTTAGTACAACTTAGCTGTGTAATAAAGTGAATTTATTGAGCAGAAAATGGATTTCTCATCCAGTAAATAATTTTATGTGTTTCAATATTTTTTCTCTTCTGCACTGAGTTGCGCTATTCCACATTGCATATAGAATTAAATATGAGTTGTGCCTAGAAGACACTAGTTCTATCACCTTAATAAGTGGTTATAATATTTTTTTCAAATATACAGGAGGGAAAGGTTCAAAGCTCTTCTCTCACCTACATGTGCTGTATAGTAAACATATTTCCTTATTACCCCCATGAGAAATACATCCATTCAAACAATGCTCCTTCTGTTGTTTCAACTGAATAATTATTGCTTCACTTTACCAAATCCAGATTCCTTACCTTCCCACCACATTCAAACTTCTTATCGACACTCCCAACACTCTGATTTATGTGCCTTTTACTTGTTTTAATACTAAATGTTATACTGTTTCCTTGGTTTCCGCTGGTGCCTTCTTTCCCTCCACTACACATTACACACGACTCTGTCTTTTCTATAGGTTCCCCAAGGACCACTGAGACTCTCTATTTTTGCACTTACTTGAAGACTCTTGTGCTGCTAACATTGACCTGGATTATGTTATATGTCAGTTTCTATTATTATTATATCTGAGCACACCTCAGCTGTCTGCTTAGTTTTTACAGTTCTCTTCTTTTCACGGTTACCCCTGTGACACCAAAGTGATGTAGCAAAAATTTCACCTATCAGCTGTTTAGAAGAGTAAAGTTTCAGGAAGGACAAACTCTTCAAGGCTACATTAGAGAAGGAAGAGTGTTGAACTGGGCTCCAATTTCCCAAGCTCTGTCTTCATGTATCAAATGTTGTAGGGTTATTCCCTAATCTTTGCCAACTATCTCACTTTGTAACTATAGTATCAGGACAGACAGTTCTTTGTGTCAGTATTAAATGCACAAAAAAACCCCAAAAAAAACCCCAAACAAAGCAAACAAGAAAACCCCACAGCAAGACTTTAAGCTACATATTAAGACTTCTTAAAATATGGAAAAAAAAGTACCTCTTACAATTGTTAAGAAAGCAGTGTAGATGATCCATACTTTTTAACAGAATCTATTTAATTTCATTTCATTTTTGCATTATTTTGTTAAGAATAATTTATTTCATCTGTCTTTCTGTATCTTCTTGATCTCATCTGCTTTGATTTTAGTAAGTTACAGACCAAGCTCTATAAGAAAATGAGATGGCTTCAGACTTCTGCGTGGTTGGCTGTTGTGTTCAGAGCCTCCCACATATTTTCACCTATGTCAGTCCATTTCATGGCAATGTGTGCAGTCCAGGTTCCATGCATGGAAGTTCCCAGTGTTGACAAGGCTGGAGCAGCCCGTGAGCTGTTCATAGAATCACAGAACCATTTAGGCTGGAAAGGTCGTTAAGATCATTGAGTCCAACTGTAAACCTAACACTGCCAAGTCCACCATTAAACCGTGTCCCTAAGCACGATGTCTACACCTCTTTTAAATACCTCCAGGGACCGTGACTCAACCACTTCCCTGGGCAGCCTGTTCCAATGCTTGATAACCCTTTCAATGAAGAAATTCTTCCTAATATCCAAATATCCAATTTAAACCTCCCCTGTTGCAACTTGAGACCCTTTCACCCTATCACTTGTTACTTGGGAGAAGAGACCAACACCCACCTCTCTACAACCTCCTTTCAGGTAGCTGTAGAGAGCGATGAGGTCTCCCCTGAACCTCCTTTTCTCCAGGCTAAACAACACCAGTTCCCACAGCCACTCCTCATAAGACTTGTTCCCTCAAGTTATCATCGAATTTCTCTCCACTCTCTCTTCTTCTCACCATCTTTTTTCCCAGCTCAGCTGCATAGCTTGGAGTTACTCTTTCTCCTGGCTGTGTTCATAATTCTTCCTGTTTGTCCCTCTGTGATGGTTATGCTTTGCTTTTTTCCCATGCTCTGTCCACCGCCAGGTTTCACACCTAGTCTCTGACTTTTTGTCTCTCTGGCATTATACCTGGGTATCTTTTTTCTACCTTTTTTAAAAATATAAAACCTTAAAAACACATGCTTTTTTCATATCTGTATCTATTCTTTCAAGTGTTGGATTTTTTCTGTCCAAACTAAATAGAAGTGTAATTTTTGTTATGTTTTATTCTTTTAATGTGCAAATGAATGTATACAAATATTTTTCCCAGCCCTCCCTTTACAGCAGATTGGTGCCACATTTTCCAAAGAGCTCTGCTGCCCTCTAAGGAAGCTAAGACGGACCGTCTAGTAAATTAATTTCTCACATCCACATATGCAATGCCAGACTTTTTTCAGGTTTTGTTTCATTTTTGGATGTGAAAAGATAACAATAGAATCAAACAAACAAACAGAAAAAGGGGATTTTAAGTTGGATTTTCTGTTTAAAAGCAACATTATGAATGTTAAATCAATGTGAAAACCTGAAGTGCCAGAATAGCAAAGCCAGATTTCACTGGAGCTCATTTCTCAACAGAAAGCATATTTTCAGATATTAAGAACTCTTTGAATAAGTAAAACCACACATTCAGAAATCTCTTACAAAGTGCAATGAAAAAACCCTCAAGGTTCTGAGAGGGAAAAATTACAAGTAGAATGGCTTCTATTAGGTGTTCCCAAGGCCCCTCTATGTTGCTTATTCTAATGTGGGCTACACTTCCGAAAAATAAGTAGATACCTTGCACACCTAGAAAGCCCAAGTGTCAGATCTTCAAAAGCTAAACACACAGCTTGTCACATGCTGACCTTTTATTGAAAGCCTGTCTGCAAACTGGGAAACATGAGGACAAAACTACCCAATGTTAATAAAAGATTCTTTTGTCTTTCTGTGCCAAATGCTATCCACCAAAACCTCAGAAACTTTAGAAGCATCTCTTTTTGAAAGAGTACTTCTTTTTGGAAAATTCTAGATATCTTAGTTAATATTCTTATTTTTCCAATGCCATCATTACTGTCACTTCTGGAAATGAGATCAGTCTGCCCAGTTTTAGGTCCAATAGCCTGGCCTTATTCAGAAGATACTGGAACATCATACAGCCTCTCACAGAGTCACAGGCTTGGGGTGTGATGCCTGAGGTGCACTGCAGAAACCACACAGAATCACGATGAATTCATGGAGCTACACTCTCTGAAAGTACAGGCATTTCCCAAAATGTCCTAGAAATAGTGAAATCATTTTTTTCAAGCATGACATGGTGTGCAATGAGATGTAGTACATTCAATTTTAGTCTTTTTTTTTTATTATTTTTTCAGATGTCTGAGACTGTCAGTTTAAGCTGAAAAGTGTTTTCTTAATGTTTTAATTCCTCTGAGGAACAAAGTGCAAAGGGATGTGACATTTTCTAAGACATCCTTAACTTGAATATCTCTAAAGAAAATATGAATATGGAAGAAATACGGGCTAAAGTCTCTTCAGGAAACTGTAAACTGTTAATCTGAGACAACACAGGAGTCAATGAAGCTTAAAAATTACTTTGCACATGAAAATGGAAATCAATAGAATCAGAACAAAATATACATTTATAATATTACATATATACACTCAGACCAACAGTTATAAAGCTGTAAGTGTCCAGCCAAATGGCTTGCTTTCCAAAAGCACTCTTTTGAGTTGGAGGAAATAATGGATTCCCAGCAGCAGATACAGTTATGAAGTCTAAAATTACAATAGCTGGTTTTGTGAACATCTCATGCCTACTGTCTTCTCGGCTATCCAAGTATTTGCAGTCAAAGACATCCAAGTAATTGCAATTGGCATTGAGTTTATCCCTCCGGCCATTTGAAAGTGCTATTCTCAAGTGTTTGGGAAGAGTATTTTGCTAAATAATGGATCAGAAGAATCAGATATGCTTTGTAATTTTATATCTCACACAGACCTTATCCAATTAATCCAAATTTATTTAAAAAATAAAAATGTTTCATGTGACTAGACACACAAGCTTTTGAGGAAAGAGTGCCTTCTGCAAATGAGTTACTGTTTTATTGTGGATTTGGTGGTTTATTCCATCATGTGCTTCCAGTAAAAACTCAAGAGTGAAACCTGTAGCTTGACACTGAATTTTTTGTGAGGTTGCATATGCCTGAGCTAACAATAAATTAAGATATAAGATTAATAACAATAAAACAGTTTTTGAGATGGTTTTTATTCTGGAAAGCTATCAGTTCTCTGGTGTAGATAAAAACTGGTTTAATCTAGATCTGGTTTGAGTCAAAGTACTTGGTCTGAGTCAAAATAGGTAGAACTGAAAATGTCAGCCCCACAAATTTCTAATCTTTGCTTTTGCTATGCCACACAAAACTTGGCAAGTCACAAATGTTCGCAAGTCACAAGTACATTGCAATAAATTTGCAGTCTAACAGAATTAGCAGCAAGTGCTCCAAAAAGTAATCTCTACAGTGTTGCATATTTAACCATGGGACATATGAAAATACTCCTCTCTGTAGCACATAAGCATAGCTAAACAGAAAAAAACAACCCAGCTTTACATTATGAAGCATAATCAACATTTTAAGTGTAAAAACAAGGTGATGAAGACTTAAAATTTCTACTGAAATTTCTGATATTGCTCTGCAATTCTTTTCTCATGTGCTTCCAGAGGAATTCTATATACAAACTGCTGATCACCTGCAAAGCTGACTCCCAGTAAAATGGAAATTGTGACTGTCTGTGAAAATGCATCCTAAGAAAAAGCTGATTGAGTTGGTCACCTAACAATGTGACAGAGATCAGATATGAATCTCTTCACGTATCTATGAATCACATAACTTTGAAGAACAGTGTTATATGGTAAAATCCAACACATAGACACAAAAAAATGAGAACTTGAGAACAGGTGCTCACCTACCATTTCTTTTCAAATGCAAAATCCTGGATTTTTGTAACCCGCTGTCATCTGTACCAATTTGTGTCTTTGTAAACAAAAGATTTATTTAGTTGTTTGGGGATTTTTGAAAGAACATTCTTTTTTCCCTGAATGACTGAAATATATATCAAAGTATAAGTGCTTTTAGCATTTCCTTCTACTTGGAGAAAGGCTTTTTCATGTCATTTTATGATGAATATATAGTGTTTAGTGAGAAATTCAGTGAATTCAGGAGAACTCAGAAGATCTTGGCAATAAGGACTCCTCAAATCTGTGATGAAATCTTATGTCTCCCCAAATTTTGTCTACAATTACCTGTCAAATCCACTATCTGTCTTTCTTGTGAAACTCCAAATATCATCCAAACAATGCATTTATAAGACTTTGAAAGTGTTGAAAAGGTATCTGGCTGCAAATCTTTGCTATGGAAGCACATGAGTGACGAAGTCCCTCAAAAAACTTCTGGGATTTTTTTCCATTTTTTTGAAAACAAATACAATTACACATAAAAAAACCCTATGATATTAGGAAAAAAGCAAATAAACAAACATCCCAGATCTAATTAATTTTCACAGTTACATTCAAGTATTTGCTGGTTTATTTTTATTGGTTTAGTATTACTGTATAAAATATGTGTGCTCAGAAAACTGGAAGATCTATATAGATGTTTGAGCTTGAAAGCAACATATTTGAGAGTTCCGAGTGTCCTAAAACTTAGAAAATTTTTACAAACTGCCTAACCACTAGCAGAAGGTAAACGTTAACCTTAAAAGAATATTTGATATTATTCTAGAAATAAGTACTTAACCAGTAAATGTGTTTTTTATCAAGAGATGGAAAGATCCCTTTTTTTAACATTGTAAGTCATTCAGGGGAAAGATGAGACATATGACTACTAATATTACTAGTTTAAGTCACAACTGGACTGAAAAAATATTTTCTCAAATTTATTGTTTTCCATTCCCCATCCTGCTGTCCAGACGATTTGAGGGGGGGGGGGGGGGGAAAACCCAAAAAAACAAAACAAAACAAAAAACCACACCACAACAACAACAACAACGAAAAAAAACCACCCCCCCCCAAAAAAAAAAAAAAACCTACACCAAAAAACACCAAAAAAACCCACAAAAAACCACAGCACTGAGAACTTTCAAATAGCACTGCGGACCTGCTGTTTTGTTGTTTGGTATTTTTAACTCTTTTTGAAAGAACATTCAATGATTTCTAAATTAAAACAATATTTTAATAAAATATTAGTGTTTTAAATATAAAATATTAATAAGATTGTACTTTTTAAAATTTCAATTGAAACTCTGAATTTTAAATTGGTGGAAGACTTTAAGTTCTACTTGCACTGACACTGCAGTTTTTTCAGATAATAAAGTTCCCTCAACCCTCTTCCCTCTCAGAAATCAAAGAGCTCTTCACAGGGGTGAAGTACCCTCATTGTACTCTGTGGAGTTCAAGTGACCAGGAAGTCCCTCTCACATGCTAAAAATGTCTCTTCAGAGTTATCATAAGACAGCAAATCTTCTCTACATGATAGTTCTCTTAAGAGATATTACTAGAATCCATAATTATCTTAATTTAAACACTAAAAAAATCTGAGTCTTTATTCCTGTCTTCCAGTAATATCTTAGGAAAATGTTGCCATTTGACAAGACCTCACTCGGGAAAAGGAATTTCACCCTTAGTGCATACTTTTCTGAATGTTCATTGTAGGTTATTGTTGAAAACACTATATTGCACTGGATGGAGCTGAGATATGACCCAGTACAGAAATCTTTAAGCTTTTGGATATCTCATTTATTGTTGGAGAAGATTTTGGAGGTGCTAAATTATAAATTTATATTTTTTAAACTACCTTGTTTATCTCTTTGTTTCTTTCAGTAAAGTAAATTTTTGCCAATCAATATAAACACCTACCAGTGAGATACTTTAAATTAATGTTGTTTATTTCCATACATATTAGTCATGAAGAGAGAAAGAATTATTACTTCATTAATAGACTGCATCTGGAATACCTGAGACCATAACTCATTCATCTGCTCTCCAACAGAGGAAAATAGTAATCTTCTAATTAATGCACAGTCTCCTACACATTTTAGTGTTCAAATTCAGACTGAGTAAGCACAGGTACAAATCTGGCCTGTGTTGATCGGGTGGAAAACCAACAGAAGATCTGAAGAGTGGATCCTGAAAGTACAGATGGCCTTGGTATATCTTTCCTTATTACAGAGTGGTTGAAGAGAGAATGTGAATGGGCAAAGTTAATCATTCTCTCCATCCCTTTAAGTTATTTCAGTCAACCAGTTCAATAGAGAGTTAGGGGAGGGACTGTGTGAACACACCTTGTTAACAACAAAAAAAAGGAGATTCTGGAGAGGTGTGCGCCATGGGAAAATCCACCTGGGCTCTGTCTGGTGGTGCATGAGCGTGGGGTGCCCAGCATCTGGAGGGACGTGAGAGTGACTCGCTATCTGTGTTCCTCTTCTCTGTTTTACTAAAGCAGTTGTCTTATCAAGCCATTTGTTGTCTGGCCTTCCTTACTGAGGTCCAGAAAGAGCCCTGCCCCGGCTCTCTCCACCTCCCCTGACACCCCATGCAGAATGGATTTGTGCACCTCAGACTAAATTAATCCCCAGTCTCCCTTTTCCAAACTGCCCAGCCATTTGAGCTCCTACTGAATCTGTCCCGCTTATCAAACTGTGATGAGAGCAAATCCCTTTCACAAACATCAGTCTCTTCTTTCTTCAGGATTTCTGCAGTATCTTCTTGAAGATTTCTGTATAAGAAGGACTAAATTACAAACAGGGTTGTACTAAGAGTATCATTTATGATTTAAAGCTGTGGCTGTGGAAATAGAGCAATTGGAAATGAAATGCAAAGAAAACACTGACATGAGAAGTCTGACTGTTTACCTTGGCAAAAGGTGTGACTTTGCAACAGATGTAAAGAATAGGAATAAAAAGAACAAGTGTCCTCATTACACAGTGAAGTGTAAATTTTCAGGTAGTTTTAAAAGGTCACTGAAGACTAAAAGAAAGAAAAATGCAATAATACTGGTGCTAAATGTATCTAAATGTTAAGCAACAGTCCTTTTCAATTCCAATGACAGCATTGTAACTTTTATTTCTGAAGAATAGGAGTCAGACTTTTTTGAAATAATTTTGTTTCATAATGGAAAAAGCAGCTGGTCAAAATTGGCAATAAAGAAAGTTGTTACTCAAAATCTCAATGTCTTGAACCTAACGGAAAGGTTTACCAAAACTTCAGCACCTTTTGGATTAGAGTTTTGAGAGGGAAATGAAGCTGCTTTAACCTGATGGACCTATTTCCAGTCAAATGCATTTTCTACATACACTGTAGAAAACTATGGCTGTAACCTGCAGGTATGGAAATCATACATTTGGAGCATTATTCTGAATCACCTAAGAGACACTTCCGGAGGAACAACTCAAATGTAAAGCTGTTTCAGTTATTTCCAACACAGAGATGAAAATTTTAGAATAACATGCTTTCTCAGATTTAAGCCTCTTTACCTAAAGACTTATTTCAACCTCTGCTGGAGCCTTTGAAGGGATTGTGGGGTTTAGTGCATATTCCTGATTCCTGGCAGTTATGTATGTATTTCAGTGGGATGCTCAGGAATATTACAGGGCTTTTTTCTCATTTTCTTTATTAGACATAATACCCTTCACCATGAAGTATACTTAGCATTTACATGCTCTTACCAATGAGTTTGATTAAGGATGTTATTTCTGCTGTTACTTCTTGATCTGGTTTGAAAGGAGACATGCTGAAAACTACCTTCCTGAGTGTTATCCTGGCTGCTCAAGAGTTTCATACGTGGTCTGTCTGAGGTCAGAAGGCAAAGGCAGATTCTCTTTTCCAGGGGCGTGCACCCAGGCTGTGTCGCTGTGCCACAGCTGAGCAGAGCACTGGCCTCCTGCTGCTGGCGCGGGGAGCAGGGCTCTCCTCCGGAGGGATGCCCCGGGGTCCGCTCTCGGCAGTGGCACCAGACAGGGCTCCGGTGCGTGTTCCTGCCCCTTCTCAAAGCTTGGGTATGACACACAGAAACGGAGCGTGCAGGGTTCTAGTCATCTTTAGTTGCACACATGAAATTAGATAGTAGGAGGGAATGTGAAATGAAAACTTCTTCTCACTTTAATGGTAGAAAGTAATAAAATATGAGTACTCTTTACATAAAAGATAAAAATATCAGACTTTTCATTCCAAGAAGCTTGAAGACAAAATAGAAATCTGTATTGGTTTTATTTTTATTATTAATTGTCCATTTTGCACAATACAGAACAAAAAGAAGTAATGAAACAACACTACTTGCTTTTAAAGAATACAATTTAATATTTGCTATTAATTTAGAACTGTGGCTTTCTTAACCCCTCTGAATTTCTTCTCAAGTGCAGTTCTGAGAATAGTAGAGATTTAGGGAGGATTACCTTTGGTCTAAATGTCTCTGAAAATCTCCAACAGCATCACAGAACCATCTTTCTAAACCCCCCATAAGCATCCATAAGGCACAATTGGGTAAGCACTCACAAATCTGTTGCAGTCAACACAGGTCTCCCAAGAGGGCAGCAAACTCCTCCACTGTGGAAAACTTCTCATGGAAGAGCACTCCTTTGCTTAAGATACAGGCTTTTAGACTTCTGTCCAGAAATGCTTCAAGTACCATAGCTTTCAATTTCCTAATTTCGTCCTTCAAGGAGGCAAACCTTACCCTTCACATGCTCCTAGAGTCTTAGATACATTATGAGTAACAACTCCATTTAGGATTTTCCTAATCCTAATGGAATCCTAATCCTAATAGAATATGGTAGGGGATCAGCAGGTTGATATTGGCTTTCAATAAGGATTGTTTTCCTCTTTCTTTAATTTTACTGCTACATTTATATATATAAAGGATAGTGAAATTCAGTTCAACTCAGTTCAGTAGAGTTCCATCATCTATTTCCAGAGTTTATCTCCCGTTTTCAGTGTTATAAAAATAATTGGTTTTTTGTTTGTTTAATTTATACGAACACACATTTTGGGCCTTTTGCATAGACTTGCATTTTTTCCTCAAATTATCTTCTGTCAGTATTTTTTAAGTACTTATTTTTTAACCATTTTGCTAGAATTTTTAAAGCAGATGATCAATGCATTTACCCACATATGTCAAAAGACGAAACTCTCACGTCTTGCTAGTGAACTTCTCTCCCCAGGAGTAAGTTATCTGCAGCCAGGAGACTTCTCATCTGTAAATGACACATTGACTTTGATGAGGGCACGATGTAAATCACAAAGAGCGGAAGATGGAGGGTGAAAAAGTCAGTTTGTGTAGATCTGAGAGAAATGGTTTTCCCACTTTTGTGCCAAGAGGAATAAGGGAGATATAACCAAAGGAGCTAGAAGAGAGCTCTGTGCACTCACATTTTCTTGTGCTGAATGTGAAACAGAGACACTGTCATCAAAACAAAATCTTTGGAGGATGAAGGGATGTAGACAGTGTCTTGGAGACAGATCCAGTTCAGGAATTTTGAGAACAGAACAATGTTCTTCACAGCTGCCATTTCTGACAAAGCTTTGTCCTAGGCCCCTTAACCCTGTTAAAATTTCCAGAGCAGTGGACTGTGTTTTGTAGATAATTGAACCAAATAATGGAGGGATGCTGCCTTAAAACTCTTTATTTAGTGCTCAATAATCTCCAAAAAGAAATGAAGAATCTGTTTGAGAGAAGGTCCAAGGAGAAACAATGACATTTGGGAATTGAGCTTTTTTTCTACCAAAGAAATTAGTTGCAAAAGAAGGGTGCTGAAAGCTTTGCCCAGATGTAGGATGGTTCATCTATTTTTACCAGAGCTGAAACTAAGATCTAGAGCACCCACAGAAACAGTTATCCTAGGAAACGGCCCTTGTCAATGAGAAATGTATCTGTTACGGACTGAACAAAGTTTAGGGACCAGAAAAACAAATTGCTAAATTCAGTGTTCTATGTTCATTTTTCTGCTCAACAAACAACCCTCCATGTGACTGTGGGTGAATCAACAGGGCTATTCACTAAAGCAATTAAGGCTTTCACAGTGGTATCTGCACCTTAACTACAAATTAAATATGGACCCAAATCTCTGGCAATATCTCAGTTTTAATTGTGTAGGTTATTAAATCGATTTAATCTGAAGTCTAAAATATAGAACAGGTTAAAAAATGCAGGACACCTATAAAATATAAAATTACTCCAGCTTTCACTTAACAACCTTGGTTTTCCAGAACTAAAAATTCCCAATTGCATTTATCATTGCTGATTTACCTTGCGTTGGACTTTTCACATCCATTTCTGATAATTTTAAAAATTTTTGATTCTTATTATCATCACTGGTCCACTCACCCCCTAATGTAGGAGGTACATTTTATTCAAATCTTCTGTAATTACCACTTTTATGACTTTTATTTGTGTGGGTTTTTTTAAGTCTTTTCTTTGGCATGATTTCATTGTACCCTGGCTAAGTTATAATTATTCTTTGGTGCTGAAATCACCTCTGTAAATCCAACTGAAGTTTAAGGTAACCTGAATGTACTTGAATACACCTTTGTTCTGTAGTTATAAGAAAACATATTGCTGGGTCAGAGGTATATTTAGTTGCCAAGCCTTGGGTCTAGCTACACTGAAACATAATTGTAGTTCAGGCTGGAATCATTATTGTTTCACCCAAGGAAGGAACTAACTGAACTGAGTGGTTTCTATGCACTTGTATGCTATTGTTTTGGGGGGAATGTGATGGGAATTTTGCACACTTTCAACAAGAGAAAAGAGAGAAAAAACCTTATGAAGCAAGACCCATTCCAATAACCATGTGGCAGATTCTACAGTGAGATAGCTCTCAGGAACAGGCAGGGTGCTTCTGCCACTGCAGTTGTCCTCTGCATTAGATGACATGAATTAATCTGCTCTGTTTTAGGAAGACCTCAGGCTCCAGACTAACTTCAGGCTTTGACTTTCAAACTCCCCCTTGAACTTTAACACCTGTGAAAGTGCTGAGTACAAAAGCGTTCAAGGCCACCTCACCTGCTGATGCCCTCAGCATTTTCTTAATAGTTTGTCACTTTCTGGCTTCTTGATCAGCATCCACATTAGAGAGAAGGCCAAGTTAACCATCTTAGGGATTTAAATCTCAGCCCATGCACCAGCTGCCCAGACACCCGTCATTGCTGTGCTCAGTGTAGCTGTGCTCAGTGTAGCATCTACGTCATCTTTTCACCTCTCAGTCTGCACTTTGACTTCACTGTCGGTCCCTCGTTGATGGGAAAACTGGGGCTGCCAGAATGAGGTATGACTCTGGAAAAGCGGAGTAACATATTCTCCAAAATGTGCTCCGAAGTGAACAATCCTTTATCACTTCAGTATAGCATTAGTCTTTGAACTAAACATGTTTGAAATCTCAATGTCATCTGTGACTACAGAATCGTCATAGAAACCTTTCTTCCAGAGATGAATGAGACAATTTTGTTCTGGGAACAAAGCAAACATTGTTGACTCTACAAAATGGCATATTAGTAGTAAGAAGTGATTTTTGCTGTGATACTTGAATACAGGCTAAAATCAGCTTTGAAATGTATTGCAGGTAAAGGTACAGCTTTGGATTCACCAGGCAACGATACTTTCAAATGAAATAAGTGATTGAGAATGCTGGTTTAACTTGCTGTCTTATTTTTCTCAAGGAAAAAAGAGAGACAGGAGGTACTTCCTCACATTATTGTTCTCTTTAGGAGAAAAAATACCTTTGACATCACCAGATTGTTTATCTGAGGAAAGAAAATTCATTTATGAAGAAAAAAAATAAGGCTTTATTTCAGCTTGCACACACCTTGTTCTGCTGAAAACCTTCAATAACAGTGTCATCTTCAACAATCAGAACAATTTGTCATAGGAGAGCTGGAAATCCTTTGCTCCCCTCCCACTGCCACCTTAATAGAAATGCTACAAGCGCAGTGGAACCTCACCACAGTCAAATCTGCAAACATCCATGAGCGAGCCAGAAATTTCACCTGCTCCTCAAGTCACTGCAGGAATTTTGGTGTGTGTTCTGTGCAGAAGTCATCATTTTTTGGTTTTGTCTTCTCCAAAAATAGAAATTCTCAGTGACAAAATTCAGCACTGCAGCTGGAGAACATAGGTTTACGTATCACAGTAATGTGTCCAGTGCAGCAATGCAATCCATCAGTAACCCATAAAACCCGTAAGTGTCCAGATTAGGGAATCTAATGCAGCTGTGCCCTGTGACATGGGCCTGGAAGGATGTTACTGTAGATGTAAACTCCTAGCACACGTAGCTGATAGCCTTCAGCTGGATAAATGACATCTCCCTGGAGTTCTCATGGCAGGATGCTCATGCCAGCAGCAGACGGCAGAGAGCTGTGGCCTGAGGCTGATGGCGACATCCTCACCTGCTCTTCACACAGACAATATGTCAAACTGCTGGAGTGCTGCTCTCCCTGTCTGATCTGCGCAGCCCTGCGCGCTCGCTGTGTCAGAGCCGCTCCTCCAACTGACTGCTAACCCCTGTGTGTCCCTGACGAGAGCGTTTGCGATGCAACGCAAACCATGAGCTGTCTTTCTGGGTAACCTTGTGCACTCTCTGCCCTGCCATAACCTGACCATGTTTTTGCGGAGCCTTTGCTTGTGGGATACTTCTGGTGCCTGCCTCTGGGTGTAACCCCTGCACTGCTACGTACATGTTGATGAAGGCTTGTGCTGGGGCTGCTTCAAGCGGTCTGGAGCACCTGGTGCTGTGGGTCGGGGGTGCTGGGATCTCCTTGGGGAGCGCTCTGCCTCCGATCGCCTTCTGCAGCAGGACTCGCACCCAGCACGGCTGGCCACATTCCAGCAGTGCAGCTGCCAGGACAGGAACACTCAGAAAAAGTCAAAACTACCACGGAAAATGGGTTTTCAACCACCTCTTCTTGCAAACAGAGGTAGTAACCTTTGAATGCTACCGAAGTCTAGCAAGTGGCATGCAAAATACCAGTTTGGGGAAATTTTATATTCTGCCTGTGAATACAGCAGAACCCTGATATCAGTCTATTTTAAGTTAAAATAAATATTCACAGAGTCCTTAGCTTTTGTGTGCAGCTCTTGAATTGTGATGAAAGTCATACAGTAACACCTACTTCATTATTACATTTATTAGAGCTTTATAATAATAATAACAGGTGCTGAAATAGTGCATTTCACTGACAAGTCTCCATTTACAGAAGAACTTGATCTCTGTAGCTGGGACTTTGACAACAGCATCTGTATGCTTCAGCCTTGTGAAACTGGCTTAGATGTAGTTGCCAAGTCCATGTATTGTGGAGGAGCTGAATCCTCACAGCCCAGACAACAGCCAGCAATTAAAACCAGAGCGTTCATTCCTTTGAAAATTTCAAATCAGGCTAATGGCACAGCAGTTGAATTTCTGAACTCGATGAGGTGGTGTGCATTCCTGTTCACAACAACTGAGGTCTTGGAGCACATCTTGAGCTAATGAAAACTGCTTTAATTGCAGCTATTGTAAAAGCAAAGTACATAAAATGGTCACTCTTACTTTCTTCAGCAAATTTATTGATTTTATTTAGTGTAACTTCTCTAAATGAACACCAAATGGACCCACTGAAAATTAGCTTTCTGCTACCTAATATTCCTTGTCTTTACATATCTGAGGTTTTGGGGTTTTACTTGTTATCTTTTGAAGTTAATTATGACCTAAGCTGTCATGGAATGCAAACAAAACACCCACAGAGGGAATAAAAGTGTGTAAATGTTTTATGAATACAGTTTGGTTACATGTAGTGCATCGCTTAGAAATCTACCCTAATTACAGACTATAAAATAATCTGCATATTTTCCACCTATTTTTACAAGCTAAGACCTTGTTAACATTGATTCAATTGACCAAAATACTTGATTATGTTTTCTAATCATTTATCATACAGCTTTTGGAAGTACTCTACACTGTCCTGAAAACTGGTCATGCATTCAGTAGAGTGAAAGCAAAATTTAGAGCACATCCAGGAATCCAGCCCATAGGAGCAGTGAAAATAAACTTGTGATTATGGCTCCAGAATTGGAGGTGGAGTAGCATGGCACATTTTCAGAGTCCTGGAGTGATTAATGATGTTAAATAGTCTGAACTCACAACCCCACTGAAGTCCATAGAACTAATATATACCTCTTTATGACTATAATGCAGCCATCAAAAAGAAATGGTTCATTCATTATATATCATATTAACAATTATCATTGATACAAATATCACTCAACAGGGTGATGTAACTACTTTCTCTTGAGACCAAATAAAATATCAAGTAACGTCTAATTTTTCTCCTAAATGTGGCATGATGGCAGACTTTATGGACTAAAGAATACCTCTCATCTGAACTTTGAGAACTCTAATATTAATCTCATTTTTGCCTGCATACGCAATATGATTTTAATGAAGCTAGGCAACAATAAGGGACCTGTCTCCAGTTAATTTAAAATCTGAACAATTCTCTAGGTTAAAACCAAAGCTACCTAGATTAAAATTTTCTGCACTGAATTTCAATGCTAATGACTTTAAATTCTGTTAAGGCTGATTAGTCTGCTTTTTTATTGGCTTCCCATCTTCCCTTAGCACTTTCATTACAGATTATTCATTTTTTATATACCAGAATCCTACCCTCTGAGCTTAAAAGTTTCTCTCACATGTCACTCAGAGAAAAACAGTCTTCCTGGCAGGGAACCAGGGATAGAGATGAATGAAGTAGGACATAGGTAGGGATGTAGTTAGCAGTTTTCCAAGCTAGTACTAGATTCAGAGGATCCAGAATTTGATGAGTATCTCTAAATCTAGTTATGTGCTTAATTATGTATTTGTTTTGAGAAAGTCACTGAAACATAAACATCATTGTATCAGAAATATAAACACAACAGAATGCAGACTGGTTTAATGGGTTTTAAATGGATAAAAGCCAAAGCTTATAAACTCAAATAAATTTGATTGCTTAAAGATATACTTGTGGATGTCTCAAAACCCGATTTAATATTTAGTTTTAATCATTTTCTCTTTGCCAATATTGGCTTCTTTTATCTTTCCACAAAAAAAGTAGTTTAACTTCTGTAGAATTTAGAAAAACTGTCCATGTCTTAATTTAAAATCTAAAATTGCAGATTTTTTCCTTCCTAATTATAAACATATCAAAAATAAGCTCTCAAAGTAATACTGAATCAGGCAACTGCTCCTTCTAGATATTTTTAGTTGTGGGAAGCCAGCTGAGAAACAAAGTTTATATGAAACACTACTATCCTTTATTGTGGCAGATAATGTAAATGGGAAAGATAGAGAAAGTTTTTGTTCTGTGACCTGCCTCATTAAAAAAACACATTCATATGAAGAGTACTTTATTAAGTTTTAATGAGACTGAAAACCACAAGTGGTATATTTTTAATTGTTCACTCCAAGGTAGTTTGAATCTCTTTTTCTAGTGCAGGAGAAATTTAAATCTCATTTTGTCCCTGTAAAACTAAAAAATCACCTGCTTGTCCTTACTTATTCTTCGTACTACTTCAGTTGAATTCTGCAGTTCACAAGTATGTAGGCTGTTCAGATAGATATAGATGAGAGAGAGAGAGAGAGAGAGAGAGAGAGAGAGAGAGAGAGAGAATGTGTTGTAGATATCTCGGTAACTTCAGCTTGTTTGTCTGGGTTTTCTTTCTTTGGGTTTTTTTTTTTTTTTTTTTTGTCTTGATTGGCTCATTCCTGATGATATTCATTCTCATTAGGGCTTCTTAGCTGCTGACATGTTGTATCAGATAAATCTAATCCATAGTACCATTTTGATGTTTATTTTTCTCAAAACAATAATTTTGAAATTTGTCCTGAGAGAATGCTTAATCACCCATTTTAAAAGACATAATTTCTTAACTATTGTGGAAAAGAACAGCTTTTTCTGCATTAGATAGTAATTGCTTAAACATTACCAGGTGACTAATTTACAAATTTTATATACACACACAGCAGAGAAACTTATCATATGATAATCACCTCTAACATCTGTGACTTTGCCAAGTTTAAATATCAAATATTTTACTCTAACGTCATTGAAATTGGCAGTAAGGGTGCTTGAAGGGCATCTTTACAAACATTTTGACTTCTTAATAATTGAACAAAGTATTTTCACAATTATCTTGAACTAGAGAAAGCACATGAGCTACCTGTGTTTTCCTAAAAGTTTCAAGACTGTGTTGAGTGTCTCAAGTATGTGTGTAAGGGTCTTTCAGTTCTCTGGCATATATAACAAGAGGAAGCTCAAAATGGGCTTTCAAGAATTAAGATGCAGCTTGCAGGTGTCTAGCACAATATCTTGCTAAGCGTTCCTGCAGTGTGTTGCTAACATGTGCTGGGTTTGTGTGGTGGGGTTTTTGGTAGCAAGGGAGGGGGCTATAGCAGTGATCCCTGTGAGAAGCTTCTCGAAGCTCCCCTGGCTCCAAGTTGGACCCGCCTCTGGCCAAGGCCAAGCCAATTAACAATGGTAGCTGAGCCTCTGTGATAATGTATGTAAGAAAGGAAGCCTGGGAGGGGAAGATGGAGCTGTGAGGAGCAGTTGTGAAGGAGACAGCTAGGCAAACACTGAGGTCAGTGGAAGAAAGGAGGAGGACGAAGGGACGGTGTGCCAGAGCAGAGACCCCACTGCAGTCCATGGTGAGAGGGTAGGACTGCCCCACTGCAGCCCATGGAGGACCCCACAATGGAGCAGGTGGCTGTGCCCAAAGGATGCCAGGACTCTGGGTGGAGAAGAAGCCCCTGCTGTTGTAGTTCGGTTCTGGGAGGACTTCAACACGCAGGAGGGCCCCATGCTGGACCATCTCAGGAAGTGGTGTGGCCTGTGGGAAGAACTCACGTCAGAGAAAGTTCGTGGAGGACTGTCTCCTGTGAGGGGAACCCCATGCTGGGGCAGGGTAAGAATGTGAGGAGTCCTACCCCTGAGGAGTAAAGAGCGCCAGGACTGACCATAAGCGCCCACCCCCCGCCATTCTCTGCCTCCTGCATAGCTGGAGAGGGGGGAGGTAGAGAAATCAGGAGCAAAGCTGAGCCCCAGAAGAAGGGAAGGGTGGGTGAAAGTGTTTTTAAGATGTGGTAATGCTTCTCACTGTCCTACTCTGTCTGATAAGTGGTGATGTTGTTAGTGTCTGAACTAAATTGATGTTCTTTTTCTACCCCTAACGAGTCTGTCTTTTGCCCATGACAGGAATGGGCGAGTCATCCCTCTCTATCCTTATCTTGATTCCTGAAACTTTTCATTTTCTCCTTCCTGTTCCTGAAGCGGAAGGGGTGAGCAAGCAGCTGTGTGTTGTTCAGTTCCCCTCTGAGCTCAAACCACAACATGGAGATAAAACCCTTCCCCATATTGAGCTTGCACATGATAGTAAGAGTTTAAACTTCAGCTTTTGATAAAACAGATTAATTGGACACATGTCCTTTTTGGTCTAAATGATCAGTAAACACAGTACTTGTTATTTGTAGAACACCTAACATCTGCTACATAAATTGTTTATTAGACACTTTACGTAAAACACAAAACACAGTAGGGGCTGCTTAAGTCTTCCAAACTGCACACGGTGAAAAAGTGTAGTAAGGAAAAGAGCTCAGAAGGAGCAAAGTCCTCACTGGAGTTCCTCTGCAAACACACCCACACAGCAAACTCAGTGTAACTTGTCCTTGATGCTTTGGCATCCACTAGCTAATAGGAATTGCCTTGACCTGAACATTTTAGTGTGTAACGCAAGTGAGAACAAACATTGCAATTTCTCCAAGGGTATTGTAAATGAAAGCATCCAAATATTAACAAGCTGCAGCAAGTTTTATAAAACACAAACATTATTTGTATTACGATTATTTGTTACAGTGTTTGGCACCACTGCTGAGCTTATCTTGCACAGTTTGTCTGAGATCCAGTAGGATGTTCATTCAGGTCTCCAGTCTGCTACTGATGTAGAAGACTTCAGAAAAAAGCCTTCATGGCTTTTCTGGGTTCCATTCACTGAGGCATTCTCTCTTGAAAGTGTTGGGGGTCTTTTAACTCTTTTGTTTTGAGATAGTAAAAAATGCATATGAATTAATGCCTCTGTTAGAAGCAAAATGGATGTGATCCCGCAGAACTCTTGAGACCCCAATTCAGCAGGCTCTCATGGACTTGAACCAAGCTGATACATCTCCTGTGCCTGGGGATAACGTTTCATTTACATCTCAGAGGTATTTATGAGGGAAAACAATCAAGACTGAGCAACTCTCAGAGATTATGCTAATTGAAGTGAAAAAATAGCCTAGCACAGAAGATGAGTATACTAGCAGGTGGAAACTTCTGCTACAGCTTTCATGCATGTCATTAAATTAAATCCTGAATAGTCTGGCCTGATAAAACAAAAGCCTTCAGCTGAAATATGGCTAAATCTCTCTTTTAAATATTTTATAAGATCCAAGCACATATCCTAAATATAAGAACCTTATCATAAACTTCATCAGCTAGCAGGTTTGGGTTTTTTACATTTTATTGAGAACCCACAAGTCTGTCTACAGTAAAATAAAATGGATTTTGTGACACGTTTTATCATCCAGTCATCCAGAGTCAAAACAGCTGTAAATCATATAGATGTGCAGCTATCCACCTCAAAAATCTTTATCAGCCTTCCTATTAGCCAGACAATAATAAATGCCATTGTTTTGCAGACTGTTAGGAGTTTTTCCTTCACTAACTGCTCTGAGGATGAGCTGCTGCTTTTCTTACTAGAGCCGTTAAAGAGTAGTTTTACCACCCTGCTTGCTAACTGATTTAGCTCAAAGATAAACTTGAAATATTTTTTATTTTAGACAGCAAGCTTCATGTTGCTTTTTTCTTATTTCACTGCAATAAACCAGTGATTCTTCAATAAATTATCTTTTGTATAAGTGCTTAAATGCTTCTCTTTTAAAAATGAGAGCATTTCTGCTCATAAGTGCACATAATATTAGATAAATAAAATGTAGATGGTTTCCAGCTCTAAATAATCTGTTCCCAGCTACGTAGGAGGGCTATTAAGCACAAAAGAGAATTTTATCAATGTAACTAAGCATCAGTTGGAGAGATTTAAGAGTCTAGTCAGCACAGGAGGAACCTACACTGAGATCAAGCTGCCTCAGGTCTGTTGGTGACCAAAAGTTTTCCTCTCGGAGCGTGACTGTGAGAGGCGGCAGCTTGGTCCTTCTTGTCCAAAACTGTAGAGTCCTGTGAGCTCTGCATTGAAACTTGCCTTTAACGTGGAAATGAAATTTCCTATGTATCAAGACTTCTGTTTCTGCTCATGTTCAGGTGACTTTCTGAACCGGGACAAAGGGAACAGAAACACGTCTGTCTGGTCCCTGTGGATCCAGGGTGAGGCTGAGATGTTTCTGCAAAGCAGGCTAATTCTCTGCAGCAGGATGAGACTGCAGATAGCCGTTTGCTTCCTGAAGCCATTCCCTGCCAAGCCCGGCAAACCCCCCACCCCTTCCCCATGTGGGTCTGCAGGTCAGGCTGCTCACAGCATAAGATTACCCAGGTACCTGTCCCTGGGACTGAGTCTCACAGGGCGTCTGAAGCCTAAGCTGGAAGGCACCTGTGTGCTCTGGCCAACACCTTGTTTGCCCAGAGGCAGGATTTGTACCTGCACTAAGCAAAACCATGGACAAGCATCCTGTACTTCGTTATGTTTCTGGATACTTCATCAAGTTTTTTGTATGTCAAGCCTAGTCACCACTGACCACAGACATCGGTTGAACATATCTTAAATATAACGTACTCAATCTTCTGAACAGTTTGTTCGTTTGCTTGGTTGGTTCCTGGGAGAAGGCTGTTCTGCAAGATTTTACCACTGAGGAACCCTTTTCTAATCATCAAGCTAAATTTACCACTAGTTTATATTGCTTATTCTTTAGCTTATAATGCTTTCTTTTCTCTCTAGAATGTACTTCATGCATGTGCTTATAGACAGGAATCATATCTCTTTTTTTGGCTTCATTTATTTTCATTGAATACACAATCATACATAGTGAAAAGGAGAAAAAAATTTTCTTTACATCTGGTTAATTTGCTTGGAAAGTTCTGACCACACTTGAGACATTGTATTTTCTGTTCACATACTTTTCCCTTTTACCTCCAGGTTTATGATGCGTTCCAAAATATCACAACTTTCCCCTTTTTAAGTCACAAATTCATAATTTAAGATCTTAGTTTTACTTGGTGTCAACAGCTGAAGTTAAATAAAAAAGGTAGATTTGAGCACTGATGTTCAGTGAAGGAAAACCAGTTTTCAAAGTGATTTAACCATACAATAAGAAGACAATGTGATATATTTGCAATAAATTGATCTGATTATAACTCTATGCTTTAATACAGCTAACAGACAGAAAAGTAAGATCTATATTTCTGTTACAGTAAAGAAAAATTGAGAGGGGTCTATCAGGGGAAAAAATAACACATGTAAGTTCACACAAACTATGAAAATTCTAAAAAATGTTTATAGATCCAGGATATAAATATGCATAAAACTACTGAACTTGATAAACTGCAGTGTGGGAAAATTGTGAAGTTTTAATTAGAACTCCTGTGATTGAAGATCCCGGATATAGTTTTATTATTCAAGAGTGTTTGATTTTTTTAGTGTGTGTTGTTTTCATGTGTATTACTAAAATGACTGGCTTTCCCTTTTTGCCATTTATAAAAGCATTTGTTTGAAATATTGCACCAAAAGGTGACACACATGCAGCTGACTCTCAAAAGACCTGTAATGTTTATGGAATGGTTTTGCAGTTCATAAATTGCTTTATCCCTGCACTTGTTTATAGCTAAGAGGATGAAATGATCAGATGGCACAGAACTGCACATCCAATAGTTTGAGCCATTTTGTCACAGCAGTAAAAGAATTTAGTGAGGGTAAAACTCCCAATTCTGACAGAGTAGATTATCATGTGCCTGCTGTCTCCTGCTCATTACCAATCGATCACTGCAACAGCACTGTCCTTCCTGCTGCTTACACTGCAATAGCACCTGGAGGCATCACTGGAAATGGACGCTCCATAGTGAATTTGGAAATCACTGGACCAATTCACAGAAGAGAAATCCACTGAAGGCTACTAAATACAGAGGCAACATCTTCAGCTCTGAAAGCTCATGACTGTCATTTCCGCGCTCTCACATTCTCCCCTCTGCATCTGCTGTGACATATGTGCAGAGCCTGATGTGTGCTCTTAGATGAAGAGTGCTTGGGGAAAAAGTCCTTCAAGGCTAGATTTCCAGCTACAGAAGGAGACAACGCTCCCACTCCACAGCAGTGTTTGCTCTGTTTGCTGGTGGAGGGAGCCAGTTCCCATCCAGGAAGGAGAAGATTCAACTCTTCTTCACACCCATCCAAAAGAAATGTTATGTCATTGGATACATGTTGAGAAAGGAGTCTTAAGATTTTGAGCTGATAGCATTTCACACTACAAATACCTCCTTGAAACAAGGATTGAGACCCTACCTGGGTGGGGTCACATTCAGATGGGCGACTTCTCAGTCTATTCTTTTTGTATAAGGGGCCCTGTACTGGGGGATGGAGATATTGCTATGCAGACGAGTGCATTCAACTATTAATATTTTATAACTCACGGATTAAAAGATGAGCATAGTGGGTTTTATCTCCATACACAGTAACTGAGATTAGTCTTCCAGCATGTGGGGTGAACTTTTTACTCAGGGTCCCCTGGAAGAATGGGCAGCACCCTGCTCTTGTAAATCAGGCTTACACCTGAATTTTCAAAGTATCTTGGAAGCAACATTTTTTTCCATCTGAATTATATCCTTTTTTTTCCTAAACAAAATTATTTTCTGTGAAAACAACCAGGTTTTGCTTCCTGCCCCTTCACCCTCTTCCTCTAAGTATAACAGCTCAACTGATGCCTCATTAACTCACCCAGGCCTTGGGAACAAAGCTATCTCCTAAATGAAATTGATGAAAACCTAAATAAGGCACACTAAATTAACTGAGAAGTTTATACAGATTTCTTTGCTAAAGATTTCTGTGCTTCAGGGCCATGTAGTGCAAAATGATACACATTTGTAGAAAAAAATTGACTTCAATCATGTGACCTGTGACTAATGTGTGTTCTCTGCTCCAAGTGCAGAGTGCTGCCTTGGTTCCTGGTTATAGAGAATCGCACTCAGAGTCAGGCTGAAACTATGGCCTTTAGATTTTGAACAAGGGCTTCCCAACGAAAGTTTGCTTTCCTGAAATTATAGATCTTGCAAACTAATTTACACAGGAATCTTCCCTGTTCCAGAATGTGTCTGCTACAAAGGGTGTCACTGGGGAATCTCACCCATGTCTTTAACTCCAGGTGCTCTGTAGATTTTTTTTTAGCATGTTGATTTCCAGTTTCCGTTTGGCCACACTTTGTGGATTAAACATTTTTTTTAAATGCCAAGTTTAACACCTGCTCAATTTTCCCATTCGTCCTTTAAGCATTTTATGCTTTTTACTGTGGGGCTGTTGGGTTCTTTTTAGCCACCAGACTGCGTCTAGGTGGTTGCTTTCAGAATTTTTTGGTTAATTTCTTACTATTTGCTTCATTTTTAGGTAGTTTGCTTTTGCAAAAGGGAACACCTGCAGGCGGGATTTATTTGACCTGCTCTCCTGCTATGATCATAAGTCTGCCATACTCTGGTTGTTACTACAGAGTGACTCTCCTCTAATGTCTTGAACTAGGTCCCACAAACCACTCCAGACCAAACCTGGAATAGCATTTTCAAGAATAAGACAAAACTGCCCTTCTGAACAGTGTTTAGTGGATGCAAGAATTCTCTCCACATCTCAATCCAAGGTGTTGATGTGTTCTTTCCACAGATAACTGAAACTTCCCAGTGCTACTACCTATCATTTAGACTTAATATCTGTCATGACTTTGACTGCAGGATCAGTATGATCTTAGTACTTATGGGGACATCCACCCATGACGATTACATCGTGGGCTGCTTCTGTGATATTCTTACACTTAATGTAACTCTTTCACAAGCAGCATCACTGAGCATCTTCACCCTATTTCTCATGTAAAGTTCTTTGCCAGGTATCTCACTGATCCTGTTTCCATGAAGTATCCCAGGTGCTTGTTATGGCAGGGTTATCATCTGATGCCAAATATTGTAGTTCCTCTGCTTTTATTTTTCATCTCAGGAAGTCTGCCAGCTTTGCTCCCAACATGAAGTCACCTTGCAGTTTTCCCTGATTCATCAGTTTCAGTGATCACAGATTCCCACTGTCACCCTCTGCTTCTCCTTGCCTTTAAAATGACCCTCTCTGCTCCAAGAACTTCTTCAGACCTTGAGTCTGACATCCACTAAAGGGTGGGACACATCTAAGATACTAGGCTTTTCCTTCCTAACAGATAACTCTGTCCTAATGACTTACATCCTGCCTTGTAGCACAAGATAATATCCCCCTAAGCCTCTTCTGTGAACCCCTGTCTCTCTCTGGTGCTCCACCTCAGCCACTCTCATGTCAGAAGAACAAACCCATCCTCTCACTGGGTACACGTGTATTAGGCCTAATGTCTGGTCAGGTTACACTTTGAACTTTATACAATAGTCCAGGTGACCGCCACTCTTCTGGGGGGCCTCAGACAGCATTTTGAGCTTAAGTAATATGGGGATATTAACTTTCTCCTTTGGATGAGTGGTTAAGATTATTCTCCTATTCCTCTGCTTTATTTTTATTAAGACAAACAGCAACAGATGAGAACTACCCAAAGATGTGGTGGAGATAGCTCATGTTCCCATAATCATCCCTGGTACAAAATCCCTCATTTGTGAGCTACCATCTTTTGTCTTGGTGGTCCTGGGCACTCTCTATACCATACTCAGGGTAGCAGGTTCACCTTGCCCGGCCTAATCCCTCTACTGTATGTGGCAGCTGCTCAACTCTCAGAGCAGCCTCTGCAGCCCCAGCAAGCTCCCAGCCACCCACCCTGACCAACCAATCACCACTGAAAAACAGGTCACACCAGACAAATTCTGTACAGTTTTCTGCTTTCCAGGAGCCAGACCTCGCTCTTCTTCTTCTGATCTCCCCAGACAAAACCTCCACACAGTATGTCTTGCTCGCTGCCCTCCTAATCTGAGACAAGTAGAGTTTTGGTAACAGTTTCTCAGTAACTGGCATGGGATTTTTGTTTGTTGTTGTTGTTATTTACTTTTAAAAGGGATGTGTCCCCAGATATACTGCCTTTATTTACAGCAGTTCCATGTCATTTGGAGTTTAGTTCAGCTTAGCAATTAACTCTTCAGGGACTGACTGAATTGCCTTGCTGAGTAAAGTCTTCAGGAAGAGGCACCACTGAGAGAAAAGAGGCTATTGCAAGGTAAAGGTCATCTCATAAAACTGAAGGATAGCTAAAGAGTACTCTGATAGCTACAGTTTTAAAATAGATGTGTAACTTTACTACTGTCTCTGCAAAGGTCTCCTTTGCCAACATCTGCCAATATTCAGTGGCAGACAAAATTTCTCAACATAATAAATTCAAATGTTAAAATCCAAGAACTGGCAGGTAAAAACAGGTGTAGGTTCACACATCACTGAGTCATTGCCTATGTATTCATGAAATTATCTGTCAATAGTTACCTAAACAGAATTCTTGGTGAGGGCAATAGAAACAGCATACTAATATCAGGAAGGTAGAAGGTTATATTGCTGGTGTTCTTGCAATTAACTCATATTCACTATGAAAAAGCCTAACTGTTAAGCCAGTAAATATGAAAAATCAACCCCTGTACGTCCAAATGAAAACATATTTTCTTTTCCCATTGTGTAAGTACAGGAAAGTGGATTTCAATTTAAAATCGCAAAGGTTAAAGCTTTAAAACAATATAAAAGAAAAGAAAGTTGAGTACTTTATGACCTAGTGGTCTCACACAAATTGGGAGCAATATAAAATGAAAAACAGGGATTACCTATTAATGTGAGAATAAATAATAAAAATGGAGATGTTAAAATCCTTAATATTAATAATATTCTAAGGTACATGACAGAATTACCATGTATCCTTGTGCCATAAAATCTTTTGTTAACTTTAAATACGTCGTGCTGGCATACAGTTCAATTTCTTCAATAAGATAACAGTTTAACATAAGACTGAGGAAAAATGAAGTCTTTGAGCTAGTCAATAGAATTTAAATGGATAAGATTTTAAATTCTTGGTTTTGGTCTAACTAATCCCAAAGTACAAATTATTTCTGTATTACGTGACTTTTTAGGCCATAACAACATTCTTCAATATTTATTATAGTTCAAATATCAGCATAAACTGGTTTTCACTGCTTTATTACTCACTATAAGTATTAATGCCCTGATATCTATTTAGAAGGAAGGAAAGAAAAGGAATAGAAGTAACATTTCAGCCATCAATCAATCACAAGAAAATAATGTTAATATAAAGCAAAACTCAAAAAAGTATGACTCTGTACACTCCTCCTAAAAACGTGTCAAGGAAAATATCATCTGAAGTCCCACAGGCCAGCAGAAAAACACTGACTTTTCCTCTATGTGTCTCAAGCCTCGGCTGGTCACAACAATCATCTTCTGTTCTTGGACTAGCAGAGCAGGAGCAGGAGCACAGAAAGCTCAGTGAAGCCACTTTGACCATGCCAAGGGATGGCAGACTGAGGGTTAGTTATTCTTTGCAATCTTGTTGAAAAAGGGGAAAACGTTCTGATTCATTCGAAAAAAAACAATGCGTTGCTTCTGATAAGGAGGACACCTGCAGAGTTTTTACATTGCTCACATATTTGAGTATTCCCAGACTACTTTCTTATTTTCTTCTGCAGTTTCATTGGGGAATATAGATAACACAGACTCAAGAAATGAAAAGCAAACCCTTATAAAGTCAGTCTTTGTCATGATTAAATCTCTCCTGCTAGACTCTGCAGGAAACCGGTGTTGCATCACATTTTATAATTTCTCATAATATTGCAGTAGATTGCAGCCAAAACAGCTCTGTGACACAGGGAAAAAAGGGAATCAAGAGATGGAGAGAAACTCTTTTTTCTTGCTATTTTCCATTTTTTTTTTTAGCCTTTGCTCTGCTCCGTATGATTGTACAAATGGTACATGCAGCACCAGACAATTCTGTGCCTGATAGCTACTAATAACAAGTGACTTTTCAGTGTTGAATGAATTACCTATGAGCCTGGAATCAAAGTGAAGCACAGAGGAGCTAGAGACACTGAATGATAGCAAAGGCCTTGAATGTGTGGCCACATGATGGTACCAGAAACCTTAAGGTGGTAGGCAGATCACTGGCCTTCAATAGAGGAACTGAGCTTTGCCAGATGGGTAATTATTTTTAGGAATAACAGAGAGAAGCCAGAGCAAGTACCCATTAGAGGTAAAACACACTGTGTGTGGTAAATTCTGATGAACTTACACACCAATAAGAGAAGAACAAGAGGTGTGTCAGCAAGCAAGAAAGGGACTCAAGAGGGAGGAGGAAGATACCCCCCTCATCCACTCCAAACTCTTCCAGTGAAAGACTCAGGATGCTGGTGACAGTCTGCAAATTCCGTCTCTTCCCCTGCCAATCTTCAGGCTGAAGTCACCACCCTGGAAATGCAGAGGGGCATGGGAAGGCAAACTACAGCACCAGGGAGAGGGAGAGAGACAAAGGTAGTAAATTATTTGTGTACACAGTTTGAACTGAGTATAATTCAAACTAAAATTATTAACATTATTGTAACTGGATTAATACTGGTTCTATGCATGGACTAGCAGAACTAACCATAGGGCATGTTTCTTTGGCCCACATGAATGGTGCGATTTATCGTGTAACAATCTGGTGGAGAGTTAAAACATCCCAGTTTGTAATTTGAATGCAACAAAGTAGTAACAGATTGGACATAACTGCTTTGGAGAAGTTAGCTCAGTCTAGACTCTGCCTTGAAAGATGTGAAGTAACTTGTTCCCAAAGTGCGGGTCAGTACAGTTGCATGCTGACCACTACACATGCTAAGGTGAGCCATACCCATTAGAATTCATAGTTTAAATCACTAAGCATAGTGGCTTAACCTCAGTGAACCACATAAATCAAGACCATTTAAGAGAAGAGAGTTACATAGATGAAGACCTAAATTACAAGCACAGAGAAATTTGTCACCAAATAATCCCTGTAGGTTATGTGCCTAGGGAACTGAAGAGATTTTGTTTTGGCTAATTTCCTTCTGACTTCATTTCAGAGTGAGATATTTAATTTTCTTCTGTTTCTCCAGATTTTTAATACTCTCTACTAAGCCATACACATCAAATATATACCAATATATCCCATGAAAATAAATAAAAATCATTAAGTGGCCACAGACTGCAGTCTAAAGCAGGTGTAGATTTAATGTGGAACCTTGGAGCTCTTCATCTTCTTCTCCCGTGGGAACCAGTCACTGCAACATGCAACCTCTCTCCTCTGCTTAGAATGAGACTTTTTTAAAACCCTCTCAGTTTCAGGTGAGGTTTTGCATTTTATATCTGTTTGCATTTTCTTAGCTGTGGCTAAGCCACTGTTAACATAAAATTAATTACCTGCTGATCAAGAATCACCCAGTGTAGCACTTTTCAGTAGAAAGTATATTTTTTCTAAGGTGAAAAATTGCACCTCCATTGTGGGGGGGAAGTGGAATGAAACCAAAATTATTTAATTTTCTTAATTATTTTGAAATTATTTTGTGTCGTCTCAGTGGATACCCATTCTCTACTCTTTCACACTGTTTCATGAAGTTTATCTGGTCTTTTCTTTCTAGAAAATAAATTCAGTTGGAGTCTCAGGGAGAACACTACTTTCTCATTACACGTGCATTTTCTCTCCATACAGTTTCATGGCCAGAGGGGCCAGAATGATGCCGCAGCCTTTTAGCATACAGCTCCCACACCTCCAGTGCAGCTCAAATGTTGGACTGGTTCAAGGACAAGCACTTCAGCCATTCTTTCTGCCTAGACAACTGCTCAGCATAGCAGACTCTTCACTGTACACTGGAAAGATGCTCTGCTTCTGCACATTTCTCAGTCTTTAAAAATCCTCTCCTCGACCTTCAGGAACATAAAGGAGCAACTCCACAATTTATAACCTATTACACTCTGTTAGTCAGAATTGCCAAGTGTAATTATGGAGCTACAGGAACAATTTTGCAGGGATTATTCCACCGCTAATTTATTTCATTCAAACTGGAATGAAAACAAAGATGAGTTTCACTACTGATATCAAGTTATGCAGGACAGCAAAAAGTTTAATATTAGTTATTAAATTAATACTAGGCATTACTTTAAAAAGTTGCAGGAAAGTCCTCTGATGGAGGCTAGATAGCAGATAAATGTTTTCAGAAAATGAAAAATACTGCATATATATTGTGAAAACAATTCTAGCTATGCACATAATTTCTTGATGAAGTGTTAACAGTCAGCAGAGGTGTCAGGAGTCGGTGCAACAGTTCTCTGCCTGGTAGTTGTCTGCCTGGCAGCAGTCAAAAATAGTTGACTAGACCATTAGGCATTCTTAGAAAGGAACAGAGAACACAACAGGAAACATTATTAGACAGCTCCACAAATCTGTGATGCTGTTTTGGGTATCGTATATAGTTCTTGTCTCAGCATCTCAGGAATGTTATAGTAGAGCTATAAAGGGAGCACAAAGGATTGCAAGAATTTGTAGAGGTATGAAACCATGATGGAAAAAAACAAACCAAAACAAATCAAAAGCAGCTAAATTTATTAGGTTGCTTCAACCTGAAGAACGAAATGGTAGAAGTCCATAACATTTCTAAAAATAATAGAGAAACTGTATAAATTATGCCTTGTCTTGTAAACAGAAATAAAGGAACATCAAATCATTATTAGGCAGCAGAAAAAAGAAACAAATTGCACATATTGTGTAATTCCGCTCCGAAATGGATTGCCACAGCACATTGCTGATGACAAGAGATGTCATAGGTTCAAAAAACAAATACCCAAGTTTCTGAGGGAACTGTTCAGTATGACTGTTCACAGTAGTTATTTCACATAATCTCCAGGTCAGGAAGTCCATAGACTGCAAGATTGTTGTGCATATCTTGTGCAAACTGCCTTTAGAAAAGCCAGTGTCAATATTCCCCAGTTTTGGGGTCAGGTAGGTGGAGAATCCCCAATCTGAGTGCCGAAAGGGCGAATTCTTCCATCATCTGAGGCAATAAGCAATCCAAAAGGAAGTATAAATCTCAGAGATAAATGTTATGTATACATCTGTTCTAAAACACTGAAGTTTCACTGTCTTTGCTTATATTCATTTAGCTCTTAGGAAACAGTTGGAGCTTAGCTATGAAGGGGTCATACACAGAGCCATTATTTCAAAGTGATTTGTAAGTACTTAACACCATGGGAGTCCTGTGTGGTTTCACTCAGGATGCATATGGAGAGATTAATCTGAGGTGAAAGTACAACATGTCTCAGCATAGATTTGTCAATAAGATGTTCAATTGGTTTTCTGAAGTGTGTGAACCTGCCTTAGTTAGAGCAATACCATTTAAGTTAAAAAAGGGGGAAGTTTCCAAGACAGTGTAATTGTTTCTCTGAATTACATTATCTTCAATAATGAGAAATTCTCATTCCTATTTTTTTTAATTTTTCATAGATGATTATGGTAACGCAGAATCATACTGCTGTCAGGTTATCACAGACTCATAGAATGGTTTGTGTTGGAAGGGGCCTTTAAAGATCATCTACTTCCAACCCCCCTGCCACGGGCAGGTACACCTTCTACTGGACCAGGTTGCTCAAAGCCCCATCCAACCTGGCCTTGAACACTGCCAGGGAGGGCACATCCACAACTTCTCTGGGAAACATGTTCCCATGTCTCACAACCCTCATCGTAAAGGATTTCTTCCTTATATCTAATCTAATCCCACCTCTTTCATTTTAAAACCATTGTCCCTTGTCCTGTCACTACTGTACCTGATGAAAAATCTTTCTTCATGTTTCTTGTAAGACCCCTTTATATATTGAAAGGCCACTGTAAGGTCTCCCCAGAGCCTTCTCCTCTCCAGGTTGAACAACCTCAACTCTCTCAGCCTTTCTTCAGAGCAAATTCCAGTGCTCTGATCATTTTCATGTTCCTCCTCTGGACCTGCTCCAACAAGTCCATGTCTTTCTTGTACTTTGCGACCCAGAGCTGGATGCAGTACTCCAGGTGGGGTCTCCTGAGAGTGGTGTAGAGGGAGGATCCTTTCAGCTCTGATCTACCAGCACTAGTGATGGTGATCTTGGGGAAACCATATATTTCTGAGAGAGAAGTGCTGGGTCAGTAATTCCAGAATTACCTGGATTTTGGCATCACACTAGTTTAACAGTTACAGGTTTAGTAGAGCCAGTTGGAAATCTGTTTTCATTCTCTGAGGATATCAAGCCAATGAGACTTTTTACTATGCAGGGAAAAAAACAAAAAACAAAAAAACAAAAATAAAACAAACAAACAAAACAAAACAAACACCAAAAAAACAACGAAGCATCCCAAAATTCCTCCCTCTTCCTCTATGAATGATATCAACTTCTTTTATATCAAATAATTTTTTGCTCCTCAGAATGCGTGAAATTTAAGAAATTTCTCATCTGTGTCAGCAGTGCATTGAAAACTGTTTGAAATAACCCTTCCAAGTGAAGAACTTGTTCTAACAAGCTGATGATAAAACTTTTCAGTTAAAAATTCTCCAGAACAACTCTGAACTAGTAACTTTTTAGGAGGTTGTTATTTCTCATAAATTTATAAAGCTGCAAAGTCTGTGAAATTATTTTCCTATGTTTGTATGTTATGATATTCTTTGTACAAAAGGAAACTATGTTCAGATTAAATTATTTTATTTAAAAGGAGCATCTATACAATCAATTGATGCCTTGTATTCTGATAAGCTGTAGCTGTGTAGCTCTGTAGCTGACATTTGAAGGAACTAATTTTTACACAGATATCGTTAGGAAAGCAATGAGCCCTGATTTGGACAAGGTGACAAGGTTGTTTGTTTTGTTTTGTCTTGAAAACAAATACTGGTTGAGACATTCTGACAGTAAGTTTGTTAAAACTAGTCATTACCTATGGATAGGACAGGGAAATGCAGGAGAATGAATGAGAGCATTTATCTGTCCAGTGAAATTCCCTAATCAGCTTAATTGAAAAACAGATGAAGTTCATTACTGATTAGAGTTCACCCTTATGCACTGATTCATTTGCCCTGGACATCAGCCAGGTCCTAAAGCAAACAGCAAAATATTCTACTTAAAAGATATTGCAAGGATTGATATATGGTAATTAATCAGAGGGGGCTGATTTGTTATTTTAAGAGTGTGCATGAAGGCTGTGAGATAAGGGTAAAACTGTAGTCCTTGAAGTAAATTAGTCCCTTTGATTCTCATCTGGTTTGAAGTCATTTGGACACAACAAAAGCCCCCAGCCTGAAAGTTAAGAGTGTCACAGAGATTGGCTGGAGTGAACTCACAGGGACGCGTGGAAAAGCATCCCTCCCACCAGCGCACATCATGCTCAGTAGCCTGTAAGAAAAGGTTGTAATTCCATCTGTTATAATTTTGACAGTTTAAAAGGATTTGAGAAAATCAGAGAATTGAGAGGCAGTACATTTGTATAGCTACTGCAGGAATATTTGAAAGAAGTGTTTTCAACGCTCTACTGAAGATCAACAAAGGTTCTCTGCCTACCGCTGAGGCCCCGTAATCTGTTCTCTGTAATTAAAAGTGGTTTATTGTCCAACCCGGAGAGCAAACCTCACAGCAGCAAACTTGGTAATTCAATTGCTTCCAAGGTGTTTCCTCAGTCTCCTGACAATTTCAGAGTAAATGTGTTCTCTCTAAAAAGCTTCTTCCAAAGAGCTGGAAGAACAGATGCAGCTAATTCTGTTAGAAGGATTATATTTTCTCAGTATTTTTTAAAATAACTGTGGTGTGAGTTTCTGCTTGTGAGTAAAGTCTCCACACTGGAGTGATTTGGACACTATATGTTTAAGACAAACACAACAGTGTAGTTATCACCAAATTAACTAAATTTGGAGACTTCAGCATTAAAACACGGAGTTGCAAACTGTTGTTCAGTGGCTCATTTCTTTAACTGGAGATTCAGAAGGCTCTGATCTTGGAGAGATCGATCAAAGGGATCTGTGAAAGGTAGGTTACAAACGCTCTAGTGCTGTGCGCAGAAATTAAATTATTCCATTGTTTTTCCCACCTCTAAGGTTAATATGTTTTTAAGGGCTCTGTTACCTCCAAAGCTTCTATATTGACTAGCTCTAACACTTTTTAAGCAAGACACAAAATACCAGACATAAGTTTATGGGATGGTGAGCATGCACCTAATGAGCTTCAGCAAAAGAACAGAACTCTTGTCTGTTTGGTATTTTGTTGTCTTTTTTTCCCTTATAAATAATGAAGCCATAAATTTGATGCTATAAAACAGACTGTTCAGACTGAGTTTTGCCTTTAAAAGTTCTTATTATATTTTGTAGTACACTGAGTTTTTCAAATCTTTCAGAAAGCCATACGTACAATCGTACAGTCGACATTTTGTCTGTTTATCACTAAGCATCAAGGCAGTAAGAAGGGCCGTGATCACTGTTTACAACCTCACTATCACTACCAGTAACCCCAGGGAAACAGAATGGCATCTTCTTTAATCTCTGAAAACATAAACAGGAAACTCTAAACTCTTCACAAATGAACAGAACTTATACCAGACATTGTTAAATTTAGTATTTAGCTATTCATTTGGACTTCCTACCTCCCTGGCCAATGATAAAGGAAAAGGAAAAAGGAAAAGGAAAAAGGAAAGCCATTTGAAAAGGTCTTGAGTATCATAATTTTAGAAACCAGAAATCAAGATATTAGTAGTTGAAAATTCATGTCATTTAATAAACAGATTGAGTTTGCTTGTAGAAATATGAAGTCTTAGAGTTAATGGCTTAAAAGTTCTCACTGCATGGATGAACATTAGAAATTTACTTAAGAAAAGTGTGATATACTTTACACTTTTCTATCACTTGAGTTCCAGAGCCAGAAGAAAAATACTGTGTCTTACAATAAAGCATCAAGAAAGACATTCAAGCAGAAACACATTGTTCGAGATAAAGCTTCACTACTTAATATTTAGTCAAAAAGATTGGAATGAATGTAGAGAAAATTAAAAATGGACTAATAATCTGTTCATATGTACAAGTAATTTATTCTCTGTAAATATTGAAAGGCAACCTGCTAGAAATACCTGTGCTTTCTTTTTTTCTCTCTAAGAGGCCAGAGTTTTCTATTTTGACTCTAATTTTACTATTAAAACAGCATATAATTAAATTGTTACATCCTACTGTTGTACTCTGATCACTTCAGGCAACATCTCCTGCACCAGATTCTTCCCTGATATTGATTGGATCCTGTTTTTCAGCTCTCCTTGAGCTCACACCATAGAAATCATTGATAATGAAGGCATAAAAACATTACTTTCTACATTTATTTTTTTTAATATACAAGCTTGTCTTTACCCTATATGTCAATCCTGGAACATAGTGTTCATATAGTATTAACAAGCAATTTATGGAGATTGACCAGCTCCCAGATGATCAGCTACCTTGGCTTTGCTACATATTTCCCCTGAATGACTGCTAACGGTGGGTTCAATAATGGCATTTCTTCAGCACTTCTATGTTGTGGGGCTTGGGACAGGTCTTCCCACAGAACACTGAAGATGCCACTTAATTTGGTTTAAAACTCAAAGGATGAGGATGATTCTCCATGGCTATCATTTTTAGAAAGAGTTTCAAAACTTTTAAAATCTTTATTTATTGCCTCCAGAACATATATCTTGTGAGTGCCTTTCTCAAATGAATGTAAAAGAATAGAGCTTTGTTCTCATGTAATTCTTCAGTCAAACAACACATGAAAGCAGTAGAAGAAAAACCAAAGAGGCTGGACCCAGTACATCTAGGTCACTTTGAACTTTAACAGGTACACTCATTTGAGTCTCCACAGAATGTTTCGTTCTCAAGAGCCCTTAGCAAAAAATATTCTCTTTTTGTGTGCACAGAAAAGGAGGCACTGACAGGCATAATGCACAGCCAGGGCTCTGAGAGAAGAGTTCCTGAGCTGCAGGATTTAATGCATCACTCTTTCCAACAGCTTTACTCATATTTTATAGACAATTCTGGACAGGGAGTGCTCCTTATAGTGCAGGATAGATGTCTCAGCCTCAGGCACAGCAGCTTAATGTCAACAGTGGGAGCACAAAGCACACAGAACAGACAAAACACAACAACCTCACCCCCCAAAAAACCCCAAAGACAAAAAGATTTCTTCTATTGTTTAGACTAATTTTCCAGGAACAAACTGTTTCCAGAGTTTGGGCAGAAAAGTATCTCCTGCATAGTGCAGAGCCAAGGCTTTTCTGTCAAAGCACCCGTTAAATTGCACCTGAGTCGTGATTCAGTTCACTGAGCAGCTACATACCTTCTGCAGGTGTTTCTCTGGTTCCAAAGGTACTGTTTGCTGCTGGTGGTTTCATAGTTTTTCGCTAACTTTGAGTAAGCAGTTCAGCTTTTCTACAGAACCGGACAAAAGGTGGACCTCAGGGTCCCGGGAATCCCAGTGCTGCCCCTTGAAAAAGCTTCGGAAACTCTGTTTAGGAAGAAATGCTTTGTTCAGGGGGTCTGCACTCCCTGAAATCTGCATTTGTTTCATCTGTTGAGGACTCCTGGGGCCTACTGCTTGATTTATGGGTAGAAGGACCATGTAAATCATGCCATGCCTAACTTTTCTTTCCATCACTGGCTTCAGTGATGGTTTCACATCTTCTTGAAGTGTCTGCCTATTAGGCTAACACCTTGAGGACATTTTTAGGATGCTGCAGTTTTAAGTGTATTTCTTTTACCACACATCCATCATACCTGTTTCCCAAATATGAATCATTACTCCATAAATTCTAGACAATTTAATATAATGCTCATTCTTGCTTAAGAGGCACATAGCCGTTGACATAATATATACAAGACAAATTCATGTTTATGTATAGAGGGCTACGCTGTAGTGGCTTCACATCATCCTGTCTCAAAATCCATAATTTCTTAACTAGGATTAGATTTTTGGGTTACCATTTGTCTGTGCATGTGTGCATGTGCATCTGCAGAGGGGACATGGGAGGAAGTGTCAGAATTAACAGCGAGCATGTTATAAAGAAAAGAGGTTGTATTAGCAATCTATTGGAAAAAACACAAAGCAACAAACCTTAATAGCTAAAGTTTTTGCAATGTCAATGCAAAATTACCTGTTATAGTGTCAGTAATATCAGTATTTCTCAGTTGTAGGTCTAGTTTAAAAGGCAAAGGAATAACATTGACATTTGAAGGTATACTGAACACAGATTTATAATATGAAACCAAGAAAATAATTTTTCCCTCAAGCATAATGCTAAAAACTGCTAAAGAAAAAAATAAGGAATAAATATGTATCAAAGCCCAGGGGGAAAGATCTCATCACAGCCTCCAGTGGAGTGCAGATCTTTCTTCCTTCATTTCATAAAGGGGAATTTGTTTCCAATGCCTATCAAGACTAAAGGGAGACAAAAAAGTAGATTAAAAAAATAGAGGTGATAAACTCATGTCCAATTTGAAGCTTAGTTTTTTACCAGTAGTCTGGGCACGCTTTATGTGCATTTACATAAAATTTAACCTTTATTTGGGATTGCTCATGATCACCTTGCCAAGAATTCTTGCTCAATCATTTTGTTCCACTGGTGTGGTTGGTTTTTTTCTTTTTTTCTCTCCTTCCTTCCTGTAGTGAGTGCTCCAGGCACTGACTCAGTGTAGAATAGAGGTGGGGTGAGTTGGTTTCAAGGTGACTCTGGCCTTGCAGCAAACAACATCCATTCCTGTCTTGTGCTTAATTAGATGGAAGTGACTGGATGCACCAACTGGTGAAAGCTCCTACAGGAAAATTACAGGTGAAGGTAAAAACTGAGAGGATGGATAATATTATTAAGCAACTGCATGATAGCAGGAAGACCTGTCAAAACTTTATGAGGAATTTAACTGTCTTTACTTGCTTTTTGAAACTTTATTACCATGGCAAAAAACCCTCAACTTCACTAGCCTCATAATCCCACAGGCATTCCTCTTGATACATAAACTGAGATTTGCCCCATGTTTACAAAAGGCAAAGGGCTAACAGGACTTCACCATGGAGGCTAGAATGAAAGGTGCAATCCAGAGAGAAAAGACAGTTGTGAAGTTTTCTTCCTGATGGACTAGACATTGAAGACGTCTATTCAGACTTTCATTGTCTGCAATTTTGGGAACTGACTCCTGGATTCTTAGAAGTTATTTAAATTTAAAAAAAAATGAAAAACAAGAACATAAACATCTTTTGAAGATTGGTGATGATTAACTAAGAAATTCCACTATTGATCACACATCTACAATATTTGGTCATGAACTTACAGAATTTGACAGTTCTTTTTTATAAACATTTCACACTCTTACATTTCTGACTGAGTTCTGAAAATTGACTCATTTTAAGTGAACAGTGTAGCAACTTGCTTTGACTCAGATGGGACTTTCTTATGATGGGACTTGTTTCCTATCCCATTTTGTTTGAATAGAAATCAAATACTGAGACAGGTATAGCTACGATATAACTGTTCTTGTGTTTCACAGTAAATAAATAAAAATACATCTGTTTCATGAGGCCAGGTTGTACTAAGAGGAAGATGAGGCAAATGCTGCAATAGTTAAAACTCAAATATTCTTGAAGCCATAAGGCTGAAGTCTGTCTCCTCTTGTATGAGAAGAAATTGAAGGGAAGGCAGATGCCATATAGAGAGTCTGCCTTATTTCTGGCTGGATGTACATGTTCAGCTGTCCGTTGCACATAACTCATGTATCAGCTGCTGAAGCATGAAGTTGTTTAACTCCTCAAATTAAACTAAAATCACTTCAAGAAAGTGGTGAACCTGTATACATTTATGGTGTCAAACATGTTTTATATTCATGTCTACTGATAGAAATTGTGCTGGCTAGTTAGCCAGCAAGTCCTTGGGTAAAGGTGAATCTGCTTCTGATTTACAATATTATTTCTGGGGGAATTTTTTTTTCTTCTCACATGCTGTGGAATTTCTGCCTTTCCAGGAAATGCTGCCATTTTTATTTTACTTTTGTTGTTATCTGGTGAATTATGGAAAGGAAAGGGTAGAAATCAGCCTGGATATAAACTGTGGCAAAATATCAATCAGTGATAGTAATACCAAAATTTCAAGTGAGCCCACAGTACTACAGTGTGGATAAACACAAATGCCTCCTGGTGACTGAGTAAGGG